>NW_026695422.1:0-85291 GCF_029851405.1 Lichtheimia ornata | reverse complement strand
CACCCAAGGTGCAGTTGGCCAAGCCGAGCACATTGCTCTAATAAAAACCCCACGTTTCATTGTAAAGTTCGGAGATACAGGTACCTTTATGTTTGTAAGCGTGATGCTATATGAGAAGTGGTCTTTGTTTAATGTAAAGTAGTGTGACTATAATAGAGCAAAAGATGCAGAGGGCGTGTTTGTGTAACTTGAGTCATTCAGCACAGTCGATGCATGATTCTTGTACACTATTTAGGAATAGTTCAAAATGCCAGCTAATAACCTAGTCCTCCCATTCTCCATTGTTGCCCTATCCAATGCATACGAACGATTGTCCTGCTCCAGCCTAGCATGCCCATCATTCAACTTTCTTGATCCGATGAGATTTGACTGAAAAACGCTCAAACACAGAAACATCATCCAATATCAGAAGTATCAAATTGGTAAGTTATTTGTAAACAGCCGGCTAATAGCCCATCCCTCCCATTCACCTTTGTTGCCCAATCCAATGCATGTGAACGATTGTCCTGCTTCAGCCCAGCATGCCCATCATTCAACTTTCTTGATCGGAAAGGTTTTAACTGAGATCCGCTCAAACAAATAAATACCATGCGACACCAGTTCAACTCATTTAATTTCCAGGTCTTCCACCCCTAGCTTATCGTCTCTTCCTCCCATTCCCAACTGTTGCTCCATTCAAGTACAACTATCACCATGCGAACGATTGTTCTACTTCAACCCACGATGCCGATCCTACAACTCTCTTGATCCGATTGTCTTTGACTGAATGGCAAGTCCATGGCGTGTGTACCCCCACTACAACACCACCCGCGTTTCATGTCACTGCACTTTCTCTTGAACACTCCTCTACCACGACCAATCGTAACAGCATTCTTTCCAGCAATCGCTATTAGCAAGACCTTTACTCCATCGTCTCAAACAGCGTTCGCAACCTTGTCACTCTACTACTACAACACGCTCTTGCATACTCCTCTGCCACATCCAAACGTAACAGTAGGTGCTGCTCTATTGTCTTAGCTGCTTGCAGCAACATCCCTTGCAGCCTATTTTACATGAACAGCAGATAGCCAAGGTACACCAACAGCTTCATTTACGTGCAGCAAATTACTCTGACACTACGAATACCAGGGGATGATGCGATACAAGTATCAAGTACGCCGCAATACAAGCAATCTTCACCTCGTTGAGCTACCATAGGAAATGACCAAGAAAGGGGTTGACCAACAGCCGGATGGAATGGAAGCATACCATTGGCAATATTGGGCTTGCAAGGGCTATGATGGATGGTTGCAATCAAGTGCAGTGATTAGGAGTCTAGGAATGTTGCTTAGGTTACTTGGCGCGTCGTCAGCAGGATCAATGATTCATATCACTTGGATACGACTGAGGATGATGATGGATTGGATGGGATTGAGTAAAGGGTTTGCACCTTTGACGAAAGGTATTGTACAGCCATGGATGATATTGGAATACTCAAGTCAATGCATGCATTTGGATACTTTGCTGGATACACTGATGACCGCACGCTTGAATGGAGCACCTGATGTGGATCATGTCGATAGTGTATGTATGGATCATCGTTTTTTGAGGAGATCTACAATTGACGAATACTCGTTTGTAGGTCACATGGCGTGGGATCATGACCAAGATCTTTTGTACTCCTTTCACTCGCAATGAACCCTGGAAGCTGCGTGCAACGCGATGCAAGGTACACCCATTATCCGTTATTGTATATGCATAACCACTTAACATCATGTATAGAATACCCTCTTTATGGAAGAGCAAGCAACCGACCAAAAGCTACGATAAGAACAGACCATGTCAGAACGTCAAAGGTTGATGTCCTATTGGGAATACAGCTTTGAATCCATGTGCACGGCAACCGAACCAAAGGGAACACCGGATCCAGATGATGTGCCTAATACCAATGTCCAATACTGTGTGGCGGTGAAAACGAGGCTTGGCAGAAACACAATTGCAATGGGAGCTGAAGTGGATTGCATTGAAGGCAAGACGTGTATTTTAAATGGGTGGATAACAATGTTACTTACTTGAGGTATATGTCTAATAGGCGAGAAACCAAAGGATGGCAATCTTTTACGGCAATACGTCGAGCTCAAGACGTCGAGGAGGATGGATACCCAGCGACAAAAGGAAAACTTTGAACGGTAGGGCAAAAGAGCAGCTGTCATCAAGCTATCATCTTAATCCTTGTTCAGTCTTAAGCTTCTCAAGTTTTGGGCGCAGTCCTTTTTGATTGGTGTTCCCAAGGTGATTTGTGGGTTTCGAGACAACGATGGTGTATTTAGCCATTTGGAGGCTTTCAAAACATTGGAAATCCAACGCAAAATGAGACACGGTGCAGGGGTATGGGTAAGGATTTTATATAAGGGATTGCAAGTACATGAGCTAAGAACCATTTTAGAATACCTCAGCGTGCAAATGAATTTCTGGATTGGCTCGAAAAGGTTGTGACAGAAAATGATCCCAGAGTTACATATTCGATCGTGTGGAATGCCCCAATGGAGCGAGATTCGAGTATCATGTGCTGGACATGTCAATGCGTTCCCTCCCCAGTGGTATCTTGATGGCGAGGCAAGTCATGGTACTGGTGGCCCTAGAGCGCAACAAGGATCAAGCAGCAAGTAGACAATATCAGGGATAATAAAACTTGATTATCGTGAGGAGCTGGTCATGCCGAGTGTCTTGGATGAATGGGTTCTGATGGAAGAACAAGTTGGATATGGTCGTACATGTGATAAAAATCTGTGAATATGGTTTTTCCCCTGGAATGGATAGAATAGCGTAAACGTAGTGGGTTTTGTGAAGTCGACATCCTATTGGCATCAAACACTATTACCATACACAAGCAAGGTTTAGAGGGTATACTTAAATGAAAGAATGCCTACAACTAGGAACGCTGTTCAAATAAATCGGATACTTTGATAAGCTTTACTGTCTGTTAGTAAACCTTTCCAAAGGAGAGACACCTTTGTCACATATACATATAATACGCCAAGGCTTTCTATATATGAGCAATCAATCACAACAAGGCCGCTGGTGGCCTGCAATCTGCCACTTACTCCGACTCAATGATTCCTCCAAAATACTTTTACTCTAAATTGCTCCAGAATGATCCTCCCAAACACGATGCAGTTTTCAATATCGCAATCCCCATCGGCTCCGCTACATCCTCTTACTTTTTTCTTCTTCAAACAATTACCTTCCCTATTAGGAAATTGGCAGGTTGATGATGTTTATTGTGTAAAAAGAAGTGTATGCCCGATTAGCTCAGTTCGGTAGAGCGTTCGGCTTTTAACCGAAATGTCAGGGGTTCGAGCCCCCTATTGGGCGAAGATGTTTGAAGGTTCCTTTGAAAAAGGGTTCAAACTTTTTATGTTTTTTGACCTTGATTCGATTTTTTTGACTGTCGTATAACCTTTTGCGTCGTCTGGCGGTATGGCACCGTAGCCAGGGATGTAAACACCTCTTTACAACTACCCGCTCAATATAGACAAGAACTATGATTCACCGGATCAAAAGCTAAAGATTTATTCTCGGCGTTGCAGCAGCCTTTTATAAAGGCTGCTCAGCACCGCAGCATGTGCAACATTACAAATCTAAAATATCATCCGACATTATCCTCCCTCCAAACTGTTGTACGTCCTCGTACACAATCACCATAGAAACGATAGCAGGGCACCAAAAGAAAACGAAAACGAAAAGACAAGACCACGAAGAAGGTTTAACGTCCAGATCACGAAGCAAGACGGCACACGGGCAAGAACGAAAGTAGAGCACTTATTGGCTACTCGGCCAGGGCTCACGACGGCACAAAAGCAAAAACGAGAAAACAAAGAGGACCAAGCAACGAGACCAAAGGATAGTAGATTTTGCACAAAGAGGAGAGGAAGGACAAGCAACAGAGATCCAAAAGAACACACCGCACAACGAGCACAAAAACCAGCTTGCGTTGGAGAAACGACCTTGAGAGAACTTGATACGGAGGGTGAAGAGGAAGCAGCAGGCAAGGGGAAAGAACTTCATCAGCTACCAATTGTCGAGCTTTCTTTTTGGCGGATGTGACCGTAGCCAATAGCAACGACGTATGATAATAAAGAAGTATTTGTAACGTAAAGAGATGATGTTTATTCATATGGTGGAATGGGGATACTTATATAAGATGGCTATCTATGATGGTGTGGCGAAGTACTGCTGCGCCTGCTGCGCATGAGCTGCGGATGCTGAGTACAAGAAGTTGATGTTGTCAAAAGGAATATTGCTGCGCCAGCGCATAATACCCCGACATGACCGATTTTGAGGTTTTTTTCTTATTGTTCAAGACGACGATGACGAAGCTATCGTTTTTTGGAGGTGACATGGTCTACTTTGGTAATGGGAATGGGATAGAGATTGATTGATCTTGGTTTGTGAGATTCATGCATGTGTAAGGGCAAGGTTTTGTATAGGGATTTGAAAGTTGGGTTTTGTGAGTGGCCGTTGAAATGAGCACCACGTATAAGAACATGGTTTATTGGGTAATCTCAATACGTGAACAACGTGGTTATAAGGAGATTGAATAGTGAGCACCAGATACTTTATATAAAAGTATCAAAGAGATGGGAGTAATTGAAAAAGTGTGTAATTGAAAAGGGTGCCGAAACAGGCTAAGATTTGAGAAGATTGGATCACCAAAGTTAATGGGTGATAAGGCCGAGACAGGCAAAAGTAGAGTTTAAATTGATGAGGTTAATGAAGATTCAATGATAAATGGGCCTTAGGCAGCGCTTTTGGCTTGCGAGGACTTTAGACGGGGGTTCAGTTAAGATAAAAGGTGAGCGATTCGCTAAAGATTCATTCATTTCATCTTGAGAGTTTATATATCTTTTGACGTCTAATACTTTGAACGTTCGCATAAAAACAACGTGTGCCTGATCATTCAGGTGATTTTCGTAGTAATGCACAAAGGATGATGGCGTAGCTGTTGCATGAAAAAGTAAAAAGGAAATAAAGATGAAATGATGCACATCATGTGCGGGATACAACAATGTGGGGAAGTTTCTAATCTAACAATGGTACAAAGTGGAGAGATACAATTGGTTCAAGGATGTCTAAGGGTGAATTGGGGAAGGCGTCAAGTGCATGAATGATCGCTTGAGGATGGATAAAGTGTGGAAAGGACCCCGAGATTTCCATTGTTCCGAAAATAGATGGTGGTGGTTCTTGATGTTGGATGGCGTGTTCGTGCATGAATGTGTTAGGATCTGTAGTAACACATGTTGATAGGTTGCACAGGATGATGATGGTTGCTATGGCAACATGGTTGCTGCGGTAAGATTGTATGCAAAAGTAGCATTGATTGATGGATCAAAGTATGCAAGATTATTTCAGAATCATATTGACTCGCGCGCTGACAATAGACTCATAGCAATTTTATCACTGGCACTTTTGGTACCTTATACATGCACTTTTGACTCAGCTTGCATTTCTAAGCTGCTGTAGTTTCCAATCCTTTGCGTAGATGCACCATTCATTTGGCGAGTCTTTGTAAGATTGCGTCGATGACATTGATATCTTCGAAAGCTACAGGCTTTAAAGTGCCACCTATGTATAAACGCGTGTATGCATAAAAACCCATGATTCTTCAACATGAGCTATGTCTACTTTTATCGGTCTCCTCTGCACCTTGCACGTTTCACGGAGCTGTTCAGCTTCTCGCTCTCATCGTCATCCAAGTTCAGCAGATAATATAGTGCTTGTTGGATGAAGAGTAACCAGGTACATTGTAAAACTGCATCAACCACAGAGTTGCTCAACGACATGGTGATGAGTGTTATAGCATGTCTATGTCAAACAATCTTGGATAGGACATACTTATGCCACCTACAAAAAATCATCTTTAAAGACGTAGGTAGATTTGTGTATCAGCTGTTGATTTTCCATCACTACGACTGGTTACTCAAGATGCTTGACCACATTATCAGTTCGATCCATCATGACAACAATTCTCACGCCCGCTCATATACAAACAAGGCTGTTGTTACCAAACCTATCATACGTCCTTTCTTTCTACTTGTACGCATACCATCACCAATGACCTTTGGTAAGTCTCAAGGATAGTCTTTATGTGATTCCCAAAACGAGGGTACTCATGCATTCCTTTATGTAGCTCACTTCATTGATTATTGGTGCCTAATGACTTTCGGATGTTGTGTTCATCGATGGACCCTTTGTGGTAGGTATACCTATCATTTATAGGCAAGAGGCAACCTCAGCCTGATGGGAAATTTGGGCCTCCTTTGTAGCTGACATAGCTATAGCCCGTACATGCCAAAGATCGCTAATAGTTTATTGCCATGGAGACGCGAGCTAACACTGCTAGGCAACGACTCATTACGCTCACTTCCATCACATCCACTCGAATTTCCCGGTAGACCAACAACATCATGTGCATCGTATCGTAAAACAGAGCACTAGTCAAAACCTCCACATACGCATGTCGTACACGAATAAAGCATATGAAGAAATGGCATCGTCCTGTTGTTGGTCGTATCCACAAGAAAAACACCCCAATTGTCCTCGTCCTCATTCACATGAAAATGACAGCAATGTTCACATTCTGGTAAAAGATAGGCATATTGTAATTGCTGGTACTCAAGTCGACAAAGTCGGATCGTAATTGAACTTTTTTTTTCTCGTAATATGAATGATAATCTAGTTGTCTTCGGGAACAATCACGTACGAAGGTGGGGTGAAGTATTTCGTATTGTTGTAAACTGATTCACCAGCCTTCCAGTCCTTGACATCCTTCATGATCTCTGCCTCACGATCCTTGGCTGCCACGGTACGACGAAACATGTCACGATCGGATTCAGCGGTCAACAAGGGAATAAGGTGGATACGAGACCACAAGTTTTCACGCTTCAATTCTCTATTGTTTCATATAAAGGACATGTCAGCCATTGTGAATGCTTATTGTCGATTGGCTCAAAAAGACGACGATGGGTTGTAAAAAGACGCACCTTCTTTCCAAATTGCCTTGAGCAACGCGATAGAAACCAAATGTACAGAATGCAGCGACACCAGCAATGATGACAGCACCAGAAGGACCACGCTTTGGCAAGTAACGACGGTATCTGACTTGGCTGTAACCTCCCGAGGGAGGCATGTCTTGGGTAGGGGCCGACATGATGTGTGTAAAAAGAGTGGGGAGTGTCCTTGTAGAAAGCCAACACGCTTCTTGGATATATCCGCAAGATTGTTTATGAGTCTGACTCTCAATTTTTCAGTTGTGACGTATCAAAAAGCCTCTTGCATCTCTAGTAGTAGTAGTAGTAGCAGTAGTATCACACGCACACACACACACTCTCTTTATTGAATACATAAATCATACATCGTCGCACTTTACATCACTAGCCAAAATGCATTCTTCTTTGTCGTTATCAAACAAGGAACCAGCTGGGCATGGGATCTTGGAGGCAATTTCTCCGTTGCATATGTAGTAGCTGGTACAAAGGGAGTCGGGAGCGACGTACTTGGTTCTTCCTCCAGGAATTGGGCAAGCCAGATCTTCAGCTGCTTGGATGTGGAGCGTCAAAGCGCAAAGATAAAGTAAAATGAAAAGGATGCTGGGTGATAGACGAGAGCAAGGCATGGTCAAGTTGTTGGATCAATGAATGATGATGCAGCATCTCATATTTATGCAATTTGGAATCCAGGGGCAATGCATGGAATCGTTAATCAACATACATTATATCAAAGGAAAAGCTGAGCAAGAAAACAAGGAGCAAGATGCCGGTATCGTTAATTACATTTCATTGTCTCGGTAGAATGGAGTGTATTTATTGGGACAATCTTGTGCATAATGGTTGCACAAAGGAAATAAAGAAAGATTGAACATGTACAAGGAGGATGGAAGAAAAAGCAAAGAGTCAACATGCGCAAGAAGATTAGTCTCAGAGAGCCGCCGTGTTTTTGTCATCATAAGTTGCAGCAACGTGGTATTCATTTTTCTCGTTTACCAATAGACGCATGGTCCATGTATACGCAAAGAATGTTGCGGCATTGCATGGGAATGCCCGAAGCAAGGTTGGTGCCATACCACGAAAGAGCACACTGAGCCCTTCTTTTTGGTAACATGTCCGTAAACAATCGATCATGCCTTTGTATTTCCCAGGCTCTGCTTGAATTCTCGTCTTGATTACGTCTAAAAAAGACACATGATGAGTACCATGGATTTTCTAAAATAGCTTCTTCAGCTTCCTCATACCAGCAGGGTAAGTAGAAATCCAAGCCATTATGCCAGCAAGACCTCCTCCAAGAATAGGTCCCAGACCAGCAGTGAGCTCATAGGTGACAAAATAGGGGCCAAAACTGAGCTCGCGCATAGCGGTTGGTAAGATGCCGGTAAAACAAGCTCGGACACCACCAGTGGTATAGATACGCTTTAAGCAATCAATAGGGCCTGTATGTCCAACCGTTTGGTTTTGCAATTGCACCTTGACAAGCTCCATAGGACATGTGATAAAACTATCCATTTTTGTGCAAGCGGATCAGCTCAATGCAAAGAATAAATTTCTTTCGTTATCAACTTGCCTTGTGATAACACCAGCACCCATCCCTGCAACCATAATGTTGGCATAGCCATTCCCCTCTTGCAGCTTCATGATACGATTGAAAGCTCCAAATACAAGTGCGTTGATAAATGCTACACCCGCCTATCATGGATCATATAAGTATTGGCGAGTACTTTTTAAAGTCATTTGCATACCGCAGGTGACGCCTATGCACCCAACAAGAAATTGTGTTAGGATTACCAGTTTCAAGGTCAATGTTTTTATCGCTTACCATGCCTCTATATAGGCCGTATATCTATGTCATTATATAAACAGCATGTTTGAGCAAAGTGATTTGTATACTTTGATGCAGTGTTACTTACCTTTTCTTGACGCACTGTGGAAATGACACAATCCAATGTGCCTTTATAGCGTGCAGCAGGTGTCTGTAATCGCACCTTTACTACATTTAAATTGGTAAGGTACATAGATCCATGCGTACAAGGTGCCTGTAACATTACCAGTGTCTATAGATTGTAAGCATACTAAATGGTCATCCACCCACACTATGATTCTATAAACATACCAAATGGATGTCCAACTGCAAGACCGGCCAATCCTGTTGATGTATATCAATCAAGAGAAGAAAAAAACAGTGAGCCGATAAAGGTGATAAATAAAGGCCTACTATAATCTTACCACCGGCAAGGCCAGCGACAAAGCAAGCAGTGGTGGGTGGGTGAGCTGTAATGAGATGGGATGTTTTATTGTAAATCAGTTGGCTGGAAGACCGGTCAATGGCATTTTTTTTCTTACGAATCTCGTTATCATCAGCCATGGTTGTTGTAATGATGGGATAAAGAAGAGAAAAGAAATGGATGTTGCAAACCGATAATCCCGCATTTTCGGTTCCTTTTTTCTCACGCTAGCCATGCACCCGCCCCCTTTCTGGATGAAACCTACTACTGAAGAATAAAGAGTATATCAACTTCTCACGCAAAAGCATGTCCTACCTTGCCTTGCCAAAGAGAAATGAAGAAAGGAACGGGGACCTTTTGAGCAACCAATGGCGGATCAGCGGCCGATTCGATAGTGGGATACACAAAGGTATATTGTGCGGTGATCTATATTGTGGAGGACGAACACAGGGATATTCGTATGATTGATGTTGATAGCACAAAGGTGTTTTTTGAGCAATGACATCATGATGGAATCCGCGTGGTGCAGGTGAATCATCTGAAGAAAGGGATTATTCTATGGTTGTTATTCGCCACAGCAGATGTTTGTCTTGTCATGATATTTGTAGAATACAAACAATGGCTTTGTGTATTGTACTATCTTAATCACTAAAATGATAACAACTTGATCGGGTAATCAGTTGACGTGTGATGGGTAGAGAGGGTGGTGGTGTGGTGGTGGTTGTACTCTTGTACGATACTTGTCACATCTGGGGTACCGAGGCGCGTGGCATAGAAGACCAATGACAGATTTCCTGGTGGTTGTCGTGTGATCTACTATTTTACCATACATAGTGCGAGTCCGCGGACAAAGGTAAGAGCAGGTATAGAGGATAGAGTCTCCAACATACTTTTGGTTGCAAAGACTTGGGGTATGTTGCACACATCCTCAGCGCGTCATTGTCGAGCTTATCCTTTTATGTATGCGGTGTTGCTTGCCTGCATAAAAGCTATCATGCTGTGTGGCGATCTTTGTGAGAAGACAATGCTTTTATGGTAGATACAAAAAACGACACCGTGGTCATTGTAAAAAAGTCATCAACAATGACCCCAACAATACAATGACATGCATAGCAACAAGCGGACGATCATCACATTCAATGATTGGGTTGTATAACGGTCCATCAAAAGAGCATGGCAAGTCTTTTACGCTGCTACTCTTTTTTCTTCACGATTACTATGTTGTTGTAGCGGTATGGCAACTTGATGATTTCAAAAAGGAAACTGTCCCATGTTGTATCACAAAGAAAGCTGAATGGTAAGGTTCACAGCGACACGCACACTCACAAAAAGAGCCGTAGCAGTAATAGTAACCAACATTTATTCTCCTCCTCTTCCTATAAATACGCTGATGACAAGTATATCAAGCTACGAAAATGGATGATGATTGAACTATAGATGCCATGGAAACGATATGCAAGGCTCAGCCTCTGGTGGGGAGTGACACGGTCGTCATGGCCTTCTCCGACGTTTTGAGCAAGTTGGTTGCTCGGACTTTTGCAGCTTCTTCTCCCTTTCACATCACCGCAAAAGAAAAAGCAATCATGGGTCAAGCAGGATCGCATCTCGAAGACATGGTCAACACGTCCAATTGTATGTAAACCACCCCAACGCATTACGAGCATTTTGACGTTGTTTTAACATATCCACTTTTACGGTAACGACCAGTTTCCGCAGAGGAAATCCAACGACTTTATAAACGGTTCATGAAGCTTGACAAGGATAACTCTGGATCGATCGACAAGGAAGAGTTTTTATCTATTCCTCAGATTGCCAACAACCCACTAGCGTCACGCATGATTGCTATCTTTGATGAGGATGGTGGTGGCGACGTTGATTTTCACGAATTCATCAAGGGATTGAGCGCATTTAGTGCACGAGGAAACAAACGAGAGAAGCTTGAATGTAGGATGGTTTATTATTCTATGCTACAATTTGGTATATCTGATGATGTTATCTGTTGCCTCTAGTTGCATTCAAGGTATATGACATGGATCGTGATGGCTATATTTCCAATGGCGAGTTGTTTTTGGTGCTCAAGATGATGGTTGGTAACAATCTCAAGGATAACCAGCTCCAGCAAATCGTTGACAAGACCATCATGGAGGCTGACAAGGACATGGATGGCAAGATAAGCTTTGACGAGTTTGTCATTATGGTCGAGAACACCGATGTCGCCAAGCAAATGACGCTGGAGAGTTTCTAGGCAACAGAAACGATATCATTCCCTTAAATCCTCTACAACATCTTCATTCGCCATTTTACCATCTTACCTTTTTTCCTTTGTGTGCAATGTAATGACTTTGGGCTATCTATTCATCGGAACGTGTGTGTGTGCGATGCTTGCATGAACATGTCTCACTTTTTTCAATCTGAAACCCCGTTGAGCGGGCTGGTTGCCCTTGGTTGTTTGAGGTGCCTGTTGGGTCGTGGCTTATTCATGGAGAGAGTGTGAGAGGAAGATAGAGAATACACCACCCTTGCTGCTGACACAAATACGACATGATATCACAATTGTTTGATAAAGGATGGCGTTCGTTGTTGATGATGAATGGCGTATTCGAAATGAGAGGAGAGAAAGAAAGGATAAAAAAGAAAGTGAGTGATAGGGATTTGAGGGTAAGAACGTAATATATATACACGAGTGAGTTCATAGAGCGAGAGCGAGAGCGAGAGAGTAGACAAGGTGAAAAGGGATATCAATGGACTTCTGTCTGCAAGTGTTGTTGTTGTTTGTTACGCCATCAACTGGACAGCAGGGCTTTTTGCATCGTCATCTTCCACTTGTTCTTGTTCAATTTGTTCTTGGTGATGATGATGATGATGATGGTGGTGGTGGTGGTGGTGGTGATCTTGTTGTACGTCTTCTTCTTCAAGTGCAAGGGCCAAACTTAATGCAGCTTCAATATCTTCGTCGTCATCACTGTCGCCATCACCTGCTGCTGCCAATTCATCTTCAAGTGTATTCAAATCCAACTCGCCGTCGGCCTCACATTGTGCAAGCAAGTCGTCAAACCATGTCTCCAAGCACCTATCACTCTCATGCTTCATTTGCACCGCTTCTGTATTCGACTCGTCAGCAGATAGGCGTTCGATCTGTAACATGAGCAGCTTGAAATTCTCGAGTAACTCGGCACTGATCTCACCCGACGACGGTGTTGACCGGATCTCTGCAAGTACATCTGTAAGCTCAGCGAGGAGATCGCCGTTGGACGACGAGCGTGGTCGCTTGTTGGCAGACAATTCACTGTTGGTAGTGTGATCGGGTGAAAGGCTTCTTTTCTTGGCTGGAGTTGTCATGGCTTGAGTCCAATACTGATCGAGTAGCGGCGAAGAAAGGGGAGGGTAATGTTCTATTCATGAAGCGTGGATCAATGCATACCAAACACTCATCAGTTATCGAGCATACGAGATCAGCGGGTTCTATGACTTACTACGTTGACAAGGAACGTTGCAATGAGGGAAAAGAGAAAGAAGGCAGGAACCACTCTATGCTAGCCCCAGATCTTCTCCCCCCCACCCACTCATCACCCCGGCCTGGTATCGGGTACTCCCACCAATCAATTGGCGATTGTAGCTTGTTCCGAGTCGCTGACATCTTTGGATCACTATCATTGCATCTAGTATTATCTTCCTTTTCATCTATCCATTAAATTATATCACTTGAAAAAGTGGATTCATAATCGATGCATATGCATAGTTAATGACAATCCATACAAAAAAAAGAGAGTCTGTGCTTGATCTTCTCTTGCACGTGCATATGACAATAAGGTTACATGGATGGGCCGGAGATTAGAGATAGCATAATCGACTCTCTCACGCCAACATCCCACCCCAAAATTCATATTATTACTGCTACCATATTGGATCTAGTATAAGATACTCGGCTTGAATGTATAGTATTGATGCTTTAATATGCGTCACTTTTCTATCTAGCAACAACTTTAATGGTATGAAGGAAGAAAAGCTACTCTCCTCGAGTAATCCAAACGATTTTGATATCGAAAAAAGTGTGGTGGTGGTGAGTATCATTGATTCGATCGACATGATTGTCATGTGTGAAACGCATAATCTCACTTGTTGGATATCAAATAGCTCCTCGATTTGAGTCGATATGAGCCAACTAAAGCGATTGCAATGTCAGTGGGTCAATAATTATAGTAACAATACGAGTTGCCAGCACATGATCATATGTATTCCGGATAATAGGTTGCATGGTGCTTCAAGCAGCTGAAGATGTCATGGCCAGCACATGGTCACGTGATCGAAAATGCTATAATCCCAATTTGGATTCCCGCGGCAACAGGCTCGTTCCTCCTTCCCTCCCCACCACACTTACACCTTAGCTTGTTGAACCAAATGGTGAGTGAAAGCTACCTCGTATAGCACGTTTATTAATCTCATGGTGGGTTGTTTATAGTCTGTACTATTGGAGACGTCGCTGGGCGACATTGTCATCGATCTGTTTACAGAGGAATGCCCCAAGACAACGTTGAACTTTTTGAAGCTTTGCAAGATCAAGTACTACAACTTTTCGCCTTTCCACAATGTACAAAAGGATTTCATGGCACAGACGGGAGATCCAACAGGTCGAGGAGATCAGGGTGAATCTATCTACGGCATCTTGAATGGGCCTTCGCAACGTTATTTCCCAGCCGAGATCAACCCAAAGTTGAAGCACAAGAGTCGTGGTACAGTCTCCATGGCAGTCGCGCCTGATGCATCATTGGAGAGTGGAGGTGTGAGTGGCAGCCAGTTTTTTGTCACATTGGGAGACGATTTGGATTATTTGGATGGCAAATACACGGTCTTTGGTGAAGTAGCCGAAGGATATGACGTATTGGACAAGATCAACGAAGCTTACTGCGACGAACAAGGACGACCTTTTCGTGACATTCGTATACGACACACCATCATTCTTGACGATCCTTTCGATGATCCAGATGGATTACAAGTACCTGATGAATCGCCATTACCCACCAAAGAGCAATTGGAATCGATGCGTATTGCTGAGGATGAAGAGATTGAGGAACAAGGCGACCCTGAAGAAATCGAGAAACGACGTAAGGCGCGTGAAGCCAAGGCACAAGCATTAACACTTGAGATGGTGGGCGATCTCCCTTTTGCGGAAGTTAAACCTCCAGAGAATGTGCTCTTTGTATGCAAACTCAATCCAGTAACACGGGACGAGGATCTTGAACTTATCTTTTCTCGATTTGGTCGTATCAGCAGCTGTGAGATTATTCGAGACCGTCAAACGGGTGATTCACTTTCATACGCATTTATTGAATACGAGAACAAAGAGGATGCCGAAGAGGTAAATACGGGATTGGTTGGGTATAAGAGACACCATTGCTAATGGATGTGGGTCATTTAGGCTTATTTCAAGATGCAATCTGTGCTCATTGATGATCGTCGAATTCACGTGGATTTTTCACAATCGGTTTCCAAACTTCATCGTGATTGGATTTCAGGACGTATGCGAGGAAATGGTGAGGCTATTGGTGGATTCGACAAGCTTGAAAAGAGAACACGCTACCGTGAAGGAGACGCGAGACGCAGAGGAGATGATTATGATTTGGTCTTTGAACATGATCGCAACAAACGAAGAGATGATCATCGTCGACGTGATGACCGACATCGTTCTGATAGCCGACATCGATCTGATGAGCGACATCGATCACATGATGACCGAAGGAGAAGGGATGACAAAAGAGATAGCAGTAGAAATAGATACCACCATCGTCGACCCTCATCAAGGTCTCGTTCCCCACCACCACGAAGACGATAAATGTTTACTTTGATAAAAGTTTACTATTCATGCATTTGGGTATCTTTATCATGCATTATGATGGAGCGGATCTACAGGTCTATAAGGTGGTGCTGCTGGGTATTCACAACTACGTCGATGATCACTTGTTTGAGGTACAGAGACAGTGTACAAGGATATGGGTGGTGGTGGTGCGGGCTCGGTGGTTGTATCTTGTTCAAATTGAGCTGCACGCTTTGTCATGTAAAGTCGTGCTGTGATAGCGTAAGCGATCTACAAATGAAAAAGTTAGCGTGTACAATGCTTGAAATAGATACACACATACGATTAAGAGCGTTTGCAAAAAGAAACTAAATGTGCCCGACATGTGGGTGGTTTCACGTTTAAGCTCACAAAGGGTGCGAACATAGTTGTCAGGAGGCATGTTGCCATGTTGGCTTGTAAGGTCGTGCTGGCATTGTTGCAATAACTCGTCGCTCTCAAGAAACAAGCCAGTGATGGAAATCAGCTCGACAATGAAAGCGGTAACCAAGAATCCGACACCGGGGTTCCATCGAGAGGATTGGATCACGCTAGCTTTAGTCTATGCGAGCAAATCGATAAGTCGCCGCTTATACATGACATAGGGAACTATTTTTTTTCTACCGATGTAAAAACAAAGAGATCAATCAAAAGTGCCGTGAGCATCATGATAGCAGCCAAAAGTAGAATCGCTTCTTTCACATTGGCAAGCCGTCTCTCTACATAACACGAAGCAGCAGATCTCCTATTAACCTATGCCCTTGTTGCTTGTCGCATGGCAACCGCATACCATATATAAATTCCTTCAAGGTCGCATAGATTGTGTGGTATGCATTGATCTGCGGAATAAATATTGCATCGAATGAGCATGACGATGAGTCATGGTCGGTCTTTTGGTGCGTCAAATGTACCTGTTGAAAGATGTTTTGCCCAAAAAGACACACTTTCATCCAGCTGTCGAGGTTTCGTAGTGATGATCGTACATGAGCGTGATCCGGGAAACGCATGAACCTGTTTAAGAAACGTGATGACATGGAAGAAAAAGAATAGCTCAATATGGGGGTGAGGCTGTTCAAAATAAATCAAGAATGCTCATTTGGTGGGCTCAGCCATTTTTCGAATCCTGGGCATGACGACCTCATAGCAACGATCACAACAACATCATGATGGATATAATAAAAGACATCTTTATATAATCTAAAATATGTACTTGGTACAGGATGGTGAACGAGGGAAGAAAAGGCCTGCTGATAAGATATATATATATACAGAAATAGGCTAATTTGGAGACACAAAAAGAGATTGCCTGAGGATGGGAAAGTAAATAAGGGAAAAGAGCAAGGTATAATTAACGACGTTCTTCTTCAGCAGCATCCACATGCTTGGCAGACTTGACGTCAGGATTGCTTGAAACTGTATCAACAAAAGAGCACTCATCAAGATAAGGATCGGGATCTTGGCTCTTGCCAGGGCCATGGAAGTACTTTCTTGCGTACGCATAATAGTAGATGACCGATCCGCCAAGTACAAATGCCAAAGGAGCACATGCATAGTTCATGTTGACTAAAGTAGGAAAAGAAGTTAATACCTTCTATAGTCAAGTCATTGGTTTGTGCAAGATGATACGTACGTGCAGTGACAGGTGCTTCGGTAGGGCATAAGAACAAGGCTGACGTGAAAACAATCCACAAGCAGCTGACCGTGTTGATGACAGGTGAGAAAGGACCAAGATGGAAGGGGCCACGTTGGAACTTTTTGCGTGCAACAGTGAGGCGCATGAAGATTGGAACGAGGTAAGCGAGAGAAGAGGCGATGGTGTTGACCGAAACAATGGCGTTATAGGCGGTTGAATTGATGATCGACTATGAGAACATCGTTAGACAATGAAAAAAAGAGATAATAGTAGTGGTTTCATTGTATACATACCAATAGGCCAACAATGACAGCGAAGAGGACGTTGCCCCAAACGGCATAAACGGGTGTCTTTGTTCGCTTATTGATACGGCTAAGGTACTTGCTAAATGGCTATAAAGATTCAAAGAGCATTAGCTTTCGATAGCATTATCGAGTATTTGTTCTTGTAATACTTGCCATGGCTTGATCACGTGCAAAGGCATAAGCAAGACGTGAGCTACCAAGCGTGAGAGCTGATCCAGAAAAGAACATAGCACCCATGATGATGACACAAAAGAATACAGTAAGGTTGTAGCCGACGCCATCAAGGAAGACTTTTGTCATTTGTGGGTTGATGTTGGTTTCAACGATTTGAGCTTGGAAGTCTTGTACGCAAAAGTTGACGGCAAGCATAAAGATGAAACCAAAGACACCGGCAGTGCCGACAGCGTACAAGATACCAAGAGGAGCACTACGAGCTGCATCTTTGGTTTCTTCAGACATTTGTGCTGCACTATCGAAACCTGAAAGGGTATATTGCGATTGCAAAAGACCGATCAAAAAGGCGTAGCCGTTGGATGAGAAGCCCGTGTCATTTTCAAAATAGGTGAACTGTCAAATAAAAGAACGTCTGTGCGTGAGACAATCAAGGTGATGGGAAAATCAATAGTAAACATGTGCAACGTACCACCCATTTGCCACTGGCCTTGTTGGGGGTCATTGCGAGACCAACAATGACAATGATCAAGGTTCCAATCAAATGCCATGCAAGGGAGACATTATTGAACAAGCCATTGTATTTGATGCTGGAAGAGTTGATCAAGCCGTGAATAAAAGCAATGACCAAAAAGATGCCATATTGCCAATAGATGCCTGCATCATAATCGGGATTGGTAATATTGATCAACGAGGAGATGAATTGAGCGAGACCAAGATCCGTCGAAGTAATAGCAACTGAGTGAGAAAAAAAAGAAGATCAGCCAATGTGCATAATGTATGCTGCATTTGAATGAGATGTATTACCAGTCTACAATGCATAAAATGAGTCAACTTTGGATGAAAGGATGTGCATGTATGTTAATGAAGACTTACCAAGCCAAGCCAATTGCACCAACCAGTGAGCCAGCAAGTGATAGGCACCCAGTCGGGAGGAGCCAATCGAGCAACCCAAATGTAAAGGCCACCTGTAACAGGATAGGCACTGCAAATTTCAGCAAGCGAGAGGCCCACACAAAATGTGAAAATGGCGACCAAAAGATAGCCTTCGATAATGGCGATGGAACCACCTGATGTCATGGCATCACCCCAGAGCTATAATAGAAATGCAAGTTGTCATAGGTGAGTCGAGATGCTGGGCTGCGGAGTGGCGGGATGTTGTTTGATCGTTTTGGATATTTACAGGTGTTAAACCAGAAAGAATCGAGCAACAGCCGAATGCGACGGCAAAGTTGGAAATGGTGGACATGGATTTGTTCATTTCCTGTTGGGTGCGTATACGTATGGTATGGAAGGTCAGCTTTGATTGTTGCATGGATGGCATATATGCAAATGACATGCCTGTTTATAGCCGAGAGATGCCATTACATCGTTTTCACGATGTTCAGACGTTGTTGACAATCCTGATTCAGCTGTTACTATCGCATCCTGGTTGTTTCGAGGGTCTTCTGCCATCGGTAATAAGGGCAAATGTGTTGTTGGCAAGCGTAAGAACACAAAAAAATAAAAAGAAGGAAGAAGGACCAAAATTTTGCTTTTATTGGTTGCAATCCATTTTCTCTTTGACAAGTGTTGCTCCGACTTATCTTTTGGTAGCACAGGTTCAACTCGATAAGACTAACTGCCCCAGACCGAGATGGCAACACAATGACAAATATTGCGACTTGAACACTCCTTTTTTGGTCAACAAGTCCCTCGTGGTGACAAAGCATCCCACGGTATTGCATTTGCGGTGTTCATTTCTTGGGCGTGTGGGGAAAGGAAACATATTATTTCATTCAATTTCAATTGTTTGTCAAACTAAGTGTGTCATACATCACCACGTTGACAAGGGTGCACATCTTATCTGATTATACTCCCATTGTCTTGGACAAAAGATATATAACGCTGCTATCGTTTTCTTCCATGGTGACACATTTGTGCACGCTTCCCACAATCCCACATGGGCGTCATTGGTGGCGTCGATCATTGTTAAGATAATGTCAAACAAGGCCCAAATGCACACGCTGCTGGAAATGCCCCTTGATCGCTTGGCACATGCTCCGTTTTTCCCATGTGTGTAATTTTGTCTACCCCACTGGCAACCGAAACGTAACTTAGCGGAAACCTTAATTGTTATCCATCTCGATCCGACTAGTCCACGAATGAGAGCAACACATTCATTCATTATCCGCTTCTTTACTTGCCTATTTCTCCAGATGGCTAAATTCCTGGGTAAGCGTGAGAACAATAATTGATCTGACACATCCTAAGTTATCCAATTACACCCGTATTCATATGCTGTCAACATCCGCGGTCTCGGGCATGGTGTTGAGGGGGTCATTGAGCAATCACAATCATTACACACGTACATAGACAATGGGATCATACATAGATAGATAGAGAAATCAATTGTATTTTTGCGTAGTTGAGGGATCATCAATTTCTATCACTTTCTCTTATAAACAACTCTATCCGCCATGAAGCGATCTCGCGATGTCGAAATTGATGAGAATGTGGACTTTGAGGCACTCGTACAAAGCAAGCAACTTGTTCGTGGCCTTGCCGATGCCGGTTATGAACGACCATCGCCCATTCAATTGCAAGCCATTCCATTGGGACGACTGGGTATCGATCTCATTGCACAGGCCAAATCGGGAACTGGCAAAACAGTGGTGTTCAGCGTGATTGCTCTCGAGTCGATTCGTACTGACGTCAATAAACCTCAGGTAGTAGCTGCAACAATGACAAAAGTAGGGGGTGGTGTCTCAAGCTTGTTTCATTGTAGGTGCTCGTAATAGCTCCAACGCGAGAAATAGCTATCCAAATTCGAGATGTGCTACGTAATATCGGCCGCCATATCCAAGGTTTCCAATGCGAGGCGTTCATTGGTGGATTATCCGTACGTGCAGATGCGAAGAAAGCACCAAAGTGTCAAGTCGTTATTGGGACACCAGGTATACACCATATCACCATTGCCATCACACATTGTGGATCACTTATAGAGCTTTGTTTTATTCCAAAAGGGCGATTGATCCAGTTGATGACAGAAAGGATACTTGATACAAGTGAAATACGGCTATTGGTGCTGGATGAAGCTGATAGACTTATGTCAGAGGTCTTTACCAAGCAAATACAGTAAGTGGATTAAGGGCATGTTCTCTTTATATCAAATGATCATTAATGCATTGATCAAGATACGTTTATCGCCGGCTGCCCAAGAGGAAACAATGCATTGCATTCTCTGCCACATTCTCAGATGATCTTTTGAAGCTTTTGGATACGCTGATGGATAAACCTCAAACCGTGCGATTGACCACTAAAGTGCCCGAGCTTGAAGGTATGGAAGATCGTTCACCTTGTCTTTTCATTTTCCCCATGGAGCTTACGATTCAAGATAGAGGTACAACAATATTATAAATCTATCGACGTTGGGGAAATCGAGAATCCTTTCAAGCGGAAGCTGGCAGAATACAAGGCCAAATTTGAAGCTGCAGCTGAGATCCTTGGCAAGATACCATTTCATCAATGCATGATTTTCATCAACAGTGTCCCAAGGTACGTTTATTGGATGCTTTGATTGACCATATCATTAATGGCACGTTGATTTTATAGGGCTATGGAGTTGTCCAAATGGTTGACAGAGATGGGTTGGATGTCAGGCTATATTAGCGGTGGATTGTCTCAAGAACAACGACTCGATGTGATGGAGCAAATGCGTGATTTCAAACTACGTGTACTTGTATGCAGTGACTTGGTATGTGATGGGCACAACTATTCTACATCTGGTTGCTAAGCAACGCCGATAGATCGCTAGAGGCATTGATATCGATCGAGTTAACTTGGTAATCAACATTGAGTATCCACGGGACAAGGAGACCTATATGCATCGTGTGGGACGTACAGGGCGTTTTGGTATGTGTTGATATTGTCGACAACGACTAGGGCTGGTAATTGAATGCTCTTTTCTAGGTACATCGGGTATTGCAGTCAACCTTATTGGATCAGAAGACAAGGAGTTTATGGAATCACTAAAGAATGAGGGAGTACACATCATGCCTTTGCCAGGTAAGAGAAAAAGGATCGCTTTTATTGTTGTTGCAGCGTCTCAAATGATAAAATAGAGAACGTATCTTACAGCGAATTCAGGAAGATACTCTCTGACAACGAGGAGGAGATGCTGAAAAGGCATTGTGCAAAGCGTCAGGATCAACAGGACAAGCGACCAAAGTTTACAACGTTGGATAAGAAGCTTCGTACTGCAGATGATCGTGTTCATGCATCACCGAAAAAGACAGCAAATCAAAGCAAGTCATCGTCAGCTAGATACAATCAACAAGATGAAAAGCTGCCTCATTCGACACAATCATACGATCAGCCTTATCCTGGACAATGGCACATGCCACATGCCACACATACGCCTATGCCAACGTTTCCTCTACCTCTTATCCAACCATCACCAACTCGTCATCAATACAGCCATCAATTTATACCTCCCCCTATTGTTGCACCATCCTTTCCGCCAACGTATTCAAGAAGTCATAACCATTTTATACCACCTGATCTCTTCTTTTGAGAAATAAACAACACGCATCTCAGCTTATCAATCTTACTAAAAGTTGAATGGCCTTGGTGAATATTTATTCATACCAGTGGTTGCCTCTAATTGTTATGGATCTGGAAAGGCGAAGAACGTGTGTAATGATGCTGTTGATAAGGTATGATCACAAAGGAACCGGAGGTGAGTTATGCTATCGAATGCAACCTTTGTTCAAATCAATCAGACCCCTTCTCTTCCTCTCTTTTCCCTTTATCACAGCAATATCGTACACTAAAGAAGCCCTTAAATCCAATGTCATTCAGATTGAGAAAGGTACAACGAAATGCTTTTATGGGGAAGATACGTTGATATGCTAATTAAGGTAGCTCTTAACAACCATGTTTATGCACAGTCAGTCATTGAGATAGCCGAAGCAACACAAAAGTGACCCCAATTGGCTGAGACAATAAAATGCCAAAGTGTTCCCGCTCATTTGCTCTTCCTTGTCCCACCACCCACCCACTACCACTACTTTTACGACACTAATGAGCGCATACGGATCCGGCAAATCTGTAAGTAGTCTTACGCTTTATTACGATCTGCTTTGCTAACATGTATCATTGTATAGAGCGACACTGATTTTCGACGCAAATGGGACAGGGCTGAATATATAGAGCGTGCCAAACAGCGTGAGGCAAAGGATCGATTGGCTGAGAAGAATGAAGAACGACGACGCATGGGTCTACCACCGATCCGAGAAAAGAAAGACAACAATGAGCAATTGGAATCGCTCAAGATGCGTGACGACAGGATCGACTTTGACTCCAACATTGGCAAGATACAAGTTGTACAAGGTGGTGCGTCAGGCGAGGCTTCACGGCAACCTGGATTTTATTGTAAAGCTTGTGACATCGTCGTCAAGGATAGTGCCAATTATCTCGATCACATCAATGGAAGAAAGCGTAAGATCAAAAGGGTGGGGATATCATTCATGGTGGGAGGTAGCTCATGCATTTTGTTATAGATCAACGGAACGTCGGTGTGCAAATGAAAGTGGAGCGTTCGTCTGTTGACTCTGTCAAGGACCGATTAGCCATGCTCAAGCGCAAAAAAGAGGAACCTGAGGAAGAATATGGTAGGTTGCGATCTTGAGTGATGTGGAAAGGGCTGTGTATCTAACAATGTTCATATAGACTTAGACCAGCGCATTGCTGCACTCAAGCAACAAGAAGAAGAGGAGCGACAAAAACGAAGGGAAAGGAAACGACAAAAGAAGGAGGCAAAGAAAAAGAAGCATGACAAGGAAGAGGAGCCTAATGCAGAAGAAGATGACATGGCAAAGCTTATGGGTTTCTCTGGATTTGGTTCTACAAAGGCTGAATAAAGGGCATAGATTGGCATATTGTATAAACTACTTTGTGTATCCATTGGTGAAAATAGGCAGTTGGAAATTAGGTCGACTAGGTCAGATAATTTTTCAGGGGCAGTAAACATTCATCATCCCTGAATCCGTGGTATGCTCAATTAATCTCTTTACTGGGAAACACCAAAGGAGGAGTTTGATGATAAACAAAGGAATCGCATTTACCCATCATCCATCTTGAGTCGCATGGCAACTGTCTCGTAGCAATCTTAGTTTCCATAGCGATAGTATTGGCGATTTATTATCTTGTTTGTATTAAAGAGTCATTGTTACATGTTTATTTTGAGATATCAATGGGCTGTGTAAGTTTGTGGGATGGCTTTATTTGGGTAAGCAAGGATTTGGTTGCTATCATGCCATCCATTCGTGACTAAAAATATATATAAAGCTTCGACCACTGCATTATCTAGGGGACCATGAATCAATGTGGTCAACGCCACGGATATACCATGGTAAAGGTCATATACAATCCCAAGCAACTTCAACGGGATGTAATTTGACAGGCACATTTTTCTTCCATGTGATCAAGTTAATAGCTATGAATCTCAATACATGTGAGCGATATATGATCCAGGATGATCAGGTTTTCCTAGCAAGTGAAACAATTTCTTTGCACGTAATCTAATGGCTCTCATTCCTTTATGTATCTTTTCAGGGGCATGGAATGGGAGAGATTGGCAATCTTCTCGCTTGATGGGACCAGTATCCGGGAAACATTCAATGTGGTGAGAAGCGTCTATTGTTTGGGGAGAAATGTACCCTGTGAGGAGTGAAGGGCAAGTACATTCGCAACAAAACGAGGATGAGTATAGTGCATAATATGCAGCGTCAAGGAATAAACCCACCTCGTTCCCGTTAACAAGCGTTGTCAACAACCTAATAATGTGTACAATCGAACGATGGATCTATCATGCGTGCATGATTTAGTTTCACACACCGATATCAGCGTAGCTCGTTTTGCCTTTTGTGTGCTATCCATGTCAAGCCTTATTATGTTGACAGCAATCAAATCACCCTTTGGTCTGACCGTGGGTTGCTTTGTCTTTGTGTTTCTCTCACTTTCTCCCACACAGAGACCATCTTTCAGGAGGCGTTGATCACCCTGTCGTCTCCTTGTAATGGGTAAATGGGTGGCAGTAGTGATGTAGTTTAAAGTCAGAGTGAGGCGCTCATTTCGTTTCTTTCTCTTTTTCTTCCCCAACACTCTCTTTTATTTCAAACATTATCTCATCTTACTATAAGCTTTAATACGCGATTTTTCAAACGTGAATATCGTGCAAAGTCATCACCATCCGGCTTTCCTTATTGCTCTTGCAACAGAATCCATACACGTGCAACAACAACAAACCACGAAAACGAGCACTGTAAACGAACATCATCATATCGCTTGCAATGGCATCAAGTGGTGCTATCAATAATCACCCATCACCTGTACGCATTGCACGATCGAAAAGTGGAGCTGATTTGCTATTTGACAAGATGAAGCAAGACAAGCTGCAACATGATGAGCAGGCGGCTGTGGATTTTCTTAATGAGATGTTGGATGATCATGCATCGATTACATGCGGTAATCTGCATGATGAACTCAAAGATGGGGTGTTGCTATGCAAGTGAGTGAGATGTGCTTTTTTTATGCACCTATGGAGAATGGGAGAACGCTTTACATGGGAAAATCAACGTGCACTACCTGCTGGTGGCATATTCCCTGTTATTCCGCGTCACCAAGGGGGTGGATACTAAAAGACCTTTCAGCAGCTGACTAACGATTTGATATTTGTGTGCAGCCTTGTCAACAAGCTCCGCCCAGGAACCATTAGGCATGTTGGCCAACGCGATTTGTCTTTTATCAAGGTGAGAAAAATGCACGCATTATGTGTTATAGTACTCATGGCTGGTGATGTTGACATAATAAATAAACAATTAGATGGATAACATTACCCGCTTTCTTCAAGGTGCACGGCAGGTAAAAGGAGAATGGACGTACTTGGATATAGCAAAAGGTCACTCACACACATACATGGCTGCTTCTTGTTTAGCTTGGCCTCAATGATGCGCAGCTATTTGAAACGATAGACTTGTTCGAAGCTAAGGATATGCCTGCAGTGAGTAATACCGGTAGTAGTAGGCAGCCCCTGCATATCCCTTTTACAGTGCACCAAGAATCCCACCAACTAATTTGGTCACCTCAATGGTATTCATATTACCAACGACAATAGGTCATCCACACGATTCTTGTAATAGCACAAATGCACTACAAGTCGGTTGATAGGAAGAAGGAGCCAAAGGCGCCAAAGGAGCATGTGCCAGCGGGTGAAAAGGAGGATGCACAGGCGGCGATAAAGGAGATTCAAGGTAACTGTGTTTGCTGCTTGCATTGTGTTTTGCCAGGAGAGGCATGTGTAGGAGCTAAATGATTTTCACTATCACGCAAAAAAAGATGCTCCGATTACCATTGTCGATGATGACGATGACAATGATGATGATGGGAGTGATCATGAATCGACTACAGGCTATCGAGATGTTCGAGATATCTTCGCTAACGCATACGAAGATGATCCCTTTGTGAGACCACCTAAATCACCTTTAAGAGCAACGCCTAACAAGTCAAATCCATCACGACGATCTCATCATCATCATCCACAACGAAGAAAAAGTGCAGAGGAACTTTTGACACGGCGGCCATCAGCACCTGTTTTCTCATCCCAAGGACGTTCGAATCAAACGAGTACTCGTGATTTTACATCGAGCACAGCCATGTCTCGTACATCATCAGCATCTTCGTGCCAATCCTTTCTTTCTTCGACATCATCCACAAGCTCTGAAACACCACCTGTAACACCACAATCGACTACGGGTCGAAGTCGCCGAAAAAGTGAGATGATGCTTCATCATCAACATCAACATCCAGAACCACGTGATCAAAGTGAGAAGGATTTGGACCATCGTCAACTACTCAAAGCAGCAGTGGAAATCGATAAGCAGGATAAAGGCAGCACCACCACAAGCAAATCGAGAGAAAAGATCTCATTGAAAAGCAAAGATGGATTGACACGAACACAATACCAACTTGGCAATTGTATTGGAAAGGGTCAATTTGGATCTGTGTATCGAGCCCTTGATCTTTCCACTGGTGAAACTGTGGCGGTGAAGCGTATTCGATTGGATGATGCCGATATTGACCAAGAAATCATGAAAGAAGTCAGCCTTCTAAAGACATTGAGCCATTCGAATGTCATCCAATATCTTGGTTTCATCAAGAGTCGCAACCATATCAACATTGCATTAGAGTAAGTTGGTGCTTTGCTTACGCACAGATACCCCCTTGCATGCACAGCCTTTTTTTTCCTTTATTCTTATCTCCCTTTTAAAGATACGCCGAAAATGGATCCCTGATGTCCACCCTCAAAGCATTTGGCGCATTCCCCGAAAAGCTTGTTGCATCCTTTTGCATCAAGATTTTAAATGGACTTGAGTACTTGCACGCCAACCAAGTGGTTCATTGTGATCTCAAAGCGGCCAACATCCTCACCACCAAAACAGGAGACGTCAAGCTATCCGATTTTGGTGTATCACTCAACCTCAAAATTAAAGGTGCAGATGCTGGCACTGTATCCGGCACACCCAATTGGATGGCACCCGAAGTCATTGAGCTCAAAGGTGCTTCTCCCAAATGCGACATCTGGTCCCTTGGTTGCACTTTGGTAGAATTGATCACTGGCAAACCTCCTTATGCAGATTTGATTGCCATGTCAGCCATGTTTCGTATCGTTGAAGACAATTATCCACCATTACCGGATAAGATTTCAGATGAGATGCATAGCTTTTTGTTATGCTGCTTTCAAAAGAATCCCGATGATCGACCAACAGCAACCCAACTTAAGGAACACCTTTGGCTCCGCACTCATCAACGACGCATGAAGAAATCATCCACACTTACAAGCTATTTGGAACATAAACAACGATCCAAACCACAACAAAAACCTAACCATGAACGTCAACACCATCATCGTTGTCGTTCATCATCCAAAAGTAAGCGATCATCCAATGTCACAACAGCAACGTCATCCAGCGTGGAATATTGTCATCCACTCGACCAGCAGCAACGGCCGGTTCGTTGCGAAGCTGCATCTCCTAAACGCTTTGATACCGAAACGTCATTCGATAACGAGAGTGGTATGTCCTTTAGCGTTGATGAGGATTACATCACACACCGATTTATCCAAACTTCATTTGGCAAAGGTACGTTTTGTTGTTGCCCTTGTATAACCTTGACAACGTATGTTGACGCTTTTCAATAGTGGTCGAATGCAAAGTGTGTGGCGATTTGATGAAATCTCGTGCTATCTTTTGTGAAGTGTGTGCATTGATTTGTCACGAGGAATGCAAGAAGCTTGCCTTTTCATGTCCACCCAAAGTCAAGGACCAACAGCCTTCTTATGATGTAAGATTTACTGTAACACATGCCATCTTGGAATACTAATGATGATGATGTAGTGGGTGTTTTCTGCCAAGATTTACAACCGAAGCCCACAGGATCGTACATCCCAAGATACATCCGCTCGCAGTGCAAGTGCCCCTGCTATTAATTGGAACCGCCAAGACATCTTTGGCATGTCACTTGAAAACCATCCACAAATGGAAAACATTCGAAAGTATTCGTTAGCATTGGGTTTGACGCAGCAAGAGCAACGGGCATTGAGCGAGAATCAAGCATTACTATCCCACGCCCAAGCATTGCATCATATGAATCCCGAGGCGGTAGAAAAACTACTCAAACGAAAAGCCAAGGATCGCAAAAAGAGTTTGGGTGCTGCAGTCAGTGGAGGATCCACCGAGGATTGCACTATCAGCTAATTGTGTTCTTTCATCCTTTATTCCCCAAAAAAACCTTATTGTAGTATCGTCTTGCTAGTTCTCTCTCTCTCTCTTTTCAAAACCTTTTTATCTTACTGTATAGCACAAATGATTTCCTCTCTCTCCTTTTACAGCGATAAACATAAAGTGACATGCTCTTTTTAGCCTCTCAGATATGATCACGAAAACAGGAGATGCCACTTTTGTAAGGTCTCAAATCCAAGTTTCCAAGGGTAGGATGATCCAGTTACCCATCAGCACATGCGTAGCATGATCACGAGCGGCTATGTTTTTATGATGATTGTATTAGAGCGGCATATGACTTGCAGGATCGCGATTTGAAACATGATGAATATCAATGCAAGAACAAGGGTATGTTCATGACGTGTCGGAATGGGGATCATTGTAGTATAAAAAAAGGCCATGGCAATTATCATTGTTTTGCACTTTAATTATCCACAATGTCTTATAATCAAGGTTATGGTAATCAGCAAATGAAATCGGGTGGTGCATACAACGACCCCACCATCCAAACTGCACCCAACACGGGATTCGAGCAGGCATATGGCACTGGCAACGATGTATATGACAGCGGCAATCCAGGAGGAGGAGCAGGAGCTTATGGTACAACCCAGCAATCGGGAACCGGATATGATAGTGGAAATGCCGTGAACACTGGTCAAAACGTGGGTGGCTATGATACTACTCAATCGGCTGGTGGTGGCTACAACGATACTAGCGGCTATAACAATATGGGTTATGACACCACACAAGCCTCCGGTGGTGGATTCAATGATGATACAGCAGGTGGCTACGGCGGTACGAGGACTGGTTATGACACTACCCAATCTTCAGGTGGTGGATACAATGATGACAACATTGGTGGTTATGGTGGTAGTACTCAACAACAAGGATATGGTGGTGGTGCAGCTGCTCCTCAACAACAGGGGTTTGATACTACTGGTGGTAATGCCCAACAACAAGGATTTGGGCAACAACAAGGATATGGACAACCACAACAACAACAACAACAATCCTTTGATCCATCTCAGCAGACATCAGATTATGGTCAACAACCACAACAAGCAGTTGGATCTCAGCATAGGCCATCTGCTGGTGAAAAGATCAAGGGAGGCCTTGAAAAGTTGGCAGGGAAGCTCACTGGTAATCCAGCCAAAGCCGCTCATGGTGATGATGTAGCTCATGGACGTAACATGTAAATATTTGTATTGTAATAAAAGAGTTGTACAAAATACAATGAAATGATTTGCATAATGAAATTGGGGTGGAGGACTTGTCTTCTTGCATTTTGTGTAACTTCCTAGCTGATTTCCAATTAGAGGAGTGTTTTCCGCAGCAGCTTCTTCTTTGACACCACCATTACCTCCAGCGATCTCAAGGTCACAATGTCGGATGAAGACGCCACCCTTCCATATTCAATAGACGACGATGTTCACTCTTCATTCGGCGAACAACACGAATCACCAGAGACACGCAATGTAGTGGAGGACGATCAGGACGATTCACGGGAGGAAAGTGGTCCGATCGACAATGAGCAACCCAAAGGACTCGGCGATCCTCAATACAGTTCTCGATCACTGAACAGCACTGGAAGCGATCTTAGCAAATCACATGATGATCAATCACAGCCTATCCTATTAGCCATGCGAGATCAACTAGCAGCATATCCATATGGTCAACATCTTGCAACACGACCAAAGAATCAGTCCAATGGATCAAGCAACCTTTCTTTTGGATTCGAATACCCTGAAGTACATGCAGCGGTCAATGTCATGAAGAGCAATCACGGCGTCGTTTCACGAATGGCAATTGATGACCCTCCAATGCCTATCGAAGAAATCCCTGGTGTGAGGAGGGAGGACATTGACAGGTTTAAGAAGAAAGATGGCGATGCTCGAGCACCTGAAGAGTTGATGGAAGGATCGGATTTTCGTCGACGAGAACGACATAAAGCTGAACAATACAAGAATGAGCATTCTCAAATGAAGAAATACAACACAGACCCAGTCTATAAGCCTTATCCAGTTCCAGAGGAGGATTCAATGATGATGGAACCGCCTGCGAAACGACGACGATACAGCCATGGAACAATGGAAGGAGATTTTGGATTGGGACCAGGAAGTTCACTGGGTCGAGCACTAAAGGAGATTGAACAGCCACCGAAGATGAGAAGATACAACACACAGAGCACCATTGTCATAGAATCGCTAGAAAGTGAGAGTATCGAACCAGTCCTATCTTCGGATCTTAGTGGTCAGCATTCCTCTTCATTCGAAAAGCAGCCTTCTATCGATGATGATGATGATGATGATTATGGTCAACGTCTTCGCCAAGCATCCCCTGCAAGGAGTGAAGCTCCAGATGTAGCAGCAGAGAATGACAAGATTGATTTACAATACTTGAGTAGCCTCGAGGTAAGGTTTCTTTACTGTGATTATACCCATTATGCTCTAACATTTCCTTGTAGCCTATTGAACCCGCAATTGAAGATCAACATGCAAATCAAGAAGATGATGCAGAGGATGCTCAACAAGAAAATCAAGATGAAGGGACTCAACAAGAAAATCAAGATGAAGGGACTCAACAAGTAAAGCAAGATGAGGATGCAAAGGGTGATCAACAAGCGCAACAAGATGAGGATGCAAAGGGTGATCAACAAGCGCAACAAGATGAGGATGCAAAGGATGATCAACAAGCAAAGCAAGATGAAGATGGAAAGGATGATCAACACGCGCAACAAGATGAGGGTGCAAAGGATGCTCAACAAGCAAAGCAAGGTGAACTTGCCGAGGACGCTGTATCAGCACCAGCACCATCGTCGTCTCAGCAAAAATCAAGCAACAAGAAAAGAAGCAAGAGCACATCCCGATCTTCAACAACAAAGCCGCAGCCAATCGCAGAGAGATTAAGACGACGCAATCCTCCACAAAACAGGTACGAGGAAATGTATATAAGAAAGCAGGCATTGGCTAATGATAATGGGAAATAGGATCTCTGTCACATATAGTAGCACGGTGAAAGAAGATGATATCTTCAATCAGGCAAGTACCGGATAAGGAATGGTATTGTGCTTATGCTTACACCTATTGCACATGTAGTGGAAAAAACTTACCAAGTCGTCCATTTACCCCACCATATCCGAAGCTGACACCAGTGATTGGCATCAATGCAATGTTATGGTATTCAAGGTCGACCCATCCACCAATAAACCAGCCCCAACAGCCAAGTACATTTATGCCCGGCTTGCAGATAAGCCAATTATTTCCATGGAATGGCTTCATGCTTCCGTTGAAGCGGACATGATACAAGGTAAGAAGGAGGATGTGCTTGATATTGAGGAAACGTGTCATTCTAATAGCACCATGGATGGATTGTAGAGTATGCCAAATTCCGGATCTCTGAAGAGCCAGTACAGAATCATCCCCTGAAAGGCAAATCCATTTATTTCGCAATCCAACGACTCAATGAGGAAGATGCCTTATACAAGAAAACATATCAGCGTCCTCTTGTGAATGTTCTACATGGCAAGGTAAATAGTTGGATTTTTGCACACAATGGATTTTTACTTAAATGAGTGGTATAGCTTTTACGTAAAGAGCCCCAGGAGCCTGATGCAAATACGGTGGTCATTGTCGATGCGGGGAGCGATTCAGCAGCCAAGTTTAAAGAACGAGGAATTGCAACCATGACACGTGACGAGTTGAGAGCATCGGTTCAGTAAATCATCAATTGTATTAGCTATTTGGATTCAAACATTTGACGTCAATGGATAAACTCTATGTGTGAGCGGAAGCCGGAAGGGAACTGCTGAAGGGAATATGGGCTCTATTTTTGGTGTCATGCGTCTATTTGCGTTGTTCATTCTCCCCATTCAATCGAGCACCACCATCACCCACCATATTTTCTATAAAGGGAAGATGAATAAATATCGCTTTGATCCATTTCTCTTCTCGTTCTCGTTCACTTTTTTCTCGAACTCGTACAACATCCAAGCTATGATCAGGCTCTGGCTTTTGTTGCTCACATTTGTGGGCTATGTCCATGCCTACTTTTCGACTCCCAATATGGAACAAACATTGCCTTTCAAGAGTGCTATAGCCACAGCGCAACGCAACCACTCCATGATCCTTTTTGGTGGCGAGAACGCGACAGCACCGTATACCAACGACCTTTATGAGCTCGAGGCGACTAGTACAGGATTCGAATGGAGAGTACTACCACAAAACAATCCACCACCACCCACCTCTTATGCGCGTGCAGTATACATGGAAAGCATGGATGCCATGGTGGTGCTTGGAGGCATCACCAATGCTACCAATAACTTGATGGTGCCTATGCAGGTGTACACCTACTTTTTCGCCAATCAGACATGGGTTCCTGCAGCATCCAATAATGAAATCAATGGCACCATTGTTCCCAACAATCGCAGAGATTTTGCAGTGGCAGCTGATCAACAAAACAACCATATCTATATTTATAGTGGCGGTGTTAATACGACAACCATCAACAATGACTTGTGGATTCTTGATACAACCACCATGTCATTCACACAGCTACCCCCAACAGATGTCGCTCATACTGGCCATTCGATTTCTTTGTTAAGGCAAGTGTATAGGCACATAGGGATCCCGTGGGCTGGTGGGACACTATAAATACAACACCCATTCTTACACATACACACACACACATTTATAGCAACAATGCTCTAGTAGTGACAGGTGGTGTACGTATCAACTCGGATTTGACGAGCGATTTGGCGCCAATGGATCAATTGTACGTTTTCAATACTCAATCCAGGACATGGAGCATTGCTACAACTTCTGGAGCCGTCCCATCCACACGATCTAACCACAATGCCGTCGTTGGTAAGATGTTACACAAAAAAGTCTCCAAGGTCTAAGCCCTGTGTATCTAATCGAGCTACGTTTTCTCTCTCCTAAGATGCCAATGATCGAATCATCGTATTTGGTGGTATGTATTATATTCCTTAAAATGAAAAGGGGTGCGTGTTTGTGGATTGATTAAACGTAATATGGATTATAGGCGACAATAGTGGCCCCATGAGAGGGAGGGCGTACATCAATGGCGTTGCAGTCTTGAATACCGATTTTACCTGGACAACGCCTTCAAACCAGGGAATCCCTCCATCGCGTCGATCGCATGCCTCTGCTGCTATATTAGATGGTGCTCATTTGACGGTTGCTTTTGGTAACAAATGTTGTTTGATCATGCGTTGCAGCAACATTACTAAAGTTTTATATTTTTATCCACTTCATGTACAAAAAAGGAGCATCGCTCAATACCTGGTACAACGATATCAATGTGCTCGCTCTGGATGGTATCACGGAAGGCTTTTCAAGTTGGCTTCAGAGTTACACAGCCGACGATTCGGATTCAAGTTCGGCTTGGTCACCCGGGGCTATTGCTGGTGTTACCATTGGCTTAGTTGTTGTGGTGATCATTCTCATCGTGTTGCTATGGAAATTCCAACGTTATGTGAGATGGTTGGTGATGCGTATTCATCATGACATTTGGCGTCCAAGGTAAGCTTGCATAATAATCATTGTTCTAGAATTAGCTGCAGGAATGATGCTCATGTGAGATTACAAAACAAAATAGAACGGGTGAACCACTTTGGGCTGAAACGACAAGGATCATCTGCCAAGTCTTCCTTTTGTTCCTTTTTGTATTGTGTCTTGTGTTCATCATCCGACAAGCTATCTCAAGCCCACATGTCACCCAGCGTATCATTGAACCCGCTGCACAGGTCGATGTACCAGGTAATAATGTCATCTCTTCTTTTCTTGTTGCCAATGCATGATGCTCACGCATGACGTTTTGCTTTATTTATAGATTTACGCTTTTGTTTTGATGGCTTCCCAGAATATGAATCACCCTTCGACATGCGTAAGATTGGTCTTAATTGCCAAACGGAAACTGGCACACCCTGTGCAAGCTATATACAGCCATTGGATCCAGCTATTTTCACACCTGTCTTTGCTAATTCACTTGGTCCGATCACGTGCTTTCTTTTCCGTACCCCACCTGATTTCAAGCTTACATCAACCTCTGGCAACAATGATGGCGCACGTTTATTATTCACAATGTTTGGTGATCAAAGCGTTGCATCGTATGCTCGTGTCCATGTTTCAGCGTATCCCAAATCGATGGATCCTAACGTACGAGTGTATGGCATCAATGACACAGTTGATGTGTTGCTATCCGAAGAGGAAGTCTCAAATTGGTTGAACAATGAACGCAATGACATGCAAGCAACCAATGTATACTCTTTGCTCCCACTTTCATATAGCATCATGAGCTATGATTTGATCGATCATCGTTATCTCCAAGATTATGGATGGAACTACGTTGGCTTTTCACCTATCACGAATTCGTCAATGGAGATCGAGACCAACTTTCGACAAGAAGCACAAAACCCCAACTACATGCAAACGCACCAGGACATTGGTCTTTTTGTTGTTTATCCCGAGACATTCGCAAACCTCATAGATCGCGAAGTCAAGGTGTATACGTTAATGAATGCTCTTGGTTTTGTTGGTGGCATCTTTGGTCTTTTGTTGACAGTACAAGTTTGGCTTTTCGGGTACAGACCTCGATCACCATGGGGCATTGGTAAGTTACTTGTTCACGCTATTGCCAAATGTTGTATTGATCAATGATTTCTTGCTTATAGTGCAACGATGGTCATTTGGTGACATGAAACGATCCCTTTTGCGAGGTTTAAGCACCAGCTTTAGAACAACAGAATCATCGGGTATCCCATTTATTCATCCTGTACATCGCCGATTCAGTATGCTGTACAACAACAATCGCCCAGGTGAATTGCCAACCGAATCAAATGGCGAACGTGTTGCTCGTGTCGAAGAACGTATGCAGGTGCTAGAGTTACTTTTCAAGTCGTATTATGTGGATGATGAGATCTTCAGGTCCCTGGATTATGCCACTAAACGTGACCTGGCAAATGTTCATGGGGCAAACGATCGTTTGGTGGCGGGTAGTAGCCCTATTTCTCCTGAAAAACCACAGCTCACCTTGGATCATCATCGTCAACATGAGGAAGATCAGCAACCAGTCGACGCCACTGGTTTTTCACATTTATTCAGAAACACAACACCAGCCGGTGAAAGTAGCACCACGCTTGATGATGATCAGGAGTCGTCGACACACCAACTTCGTAACAATGGCAACACCACTCCCCATGACAACCATTGATATTTTACCTTTTAGTACATATCCTTTGACTTTTACGCACATAACAGCCTCCCACATCATTCATGTAATTTGTAGTACTACTCTCCCTTCCCCTTCCTTTTCTCCCCTCCCACCCCATTGAAATGTATTTTTTGACAAAATAGAACCTTTACCGTGACCCAATATCTTTATTATATCCCGGAGCTCTTTTTATACATACACTTGAACTTGTAGCATGATAGTCGACTTGACATGAATGCTCATTTTATTGTTTATTGCCTCTGCATTGAATGTCCAATGTCAACATACGTCAAATGACGAATGGAATACGTAGCCAATAATTGTATTACGATAAAGCAAATGCTCAAAAGCTAATGGAAGGTATTAACATACAGGACCTCCGATTTTCTAAATCCATTGAATTGCGAGGCGGCACAAATTGTGTAAGCGCCCATGTTTTCCCAATAGAGCCAATCACCAACATCCAACAAAGGTAGACGTGTTTCTTTGGCGAGACAATCGATCGAGTCGCAGGTGGGTCCCCAAACGCTGCATTCGAATTGGTTGTTGTCATCGGTTGTATCTCCATAGTAGAATTGACCATCACGGGAAAGAATCTTTGGATAGACTTGTTGATGATCAAAGAGAATGCAATTGAAAGAGCCGTACATGCCATCATTGACGTAATCTATATGCCGGTACTTGTGTGTGAGCCAAGTAGGAAAAAAAAAGAGTACAAGAAGATGGGATCACTTACACATATACTTGTTGGCATTATCAGCCTCCACGGTTCTTCTTCCAATGACTCCAGTGCAGATGGTGAATGCTGAAGCGACAAAGTAGCGACCTGGTTCGGCAATCACACGTACATTGGGAGGAAATAAGGCATCGACAGCTGGTCCCAACACTGCAGCCACTTTTTCAAAGGTGATACCATCTTGAACATCGGCACCAGGGAATCCACCACCAACATCCAACAAGGAAAACTCAAATCCCAGAGCGTGTCCAATATCGAAAGCTTCACGTGCACGCACCACAGCATCTTCAAAGGCGTGTTCATCCAAACATCCACTGCCGACATGGAAACTAAAATTAAGGGGATTGAGCAAATTTCCTTTCTCAAAAATGACGCATTGCGGTATTACTTACCTTACACCAATGACATTCAATCCCAATTCTTTGGCTGTTTTGAGTAATGGCTCCACTGTCTGCATAGGCGCGCCGAACTTCAATCCAAGTTGACACAATGACTTGCTATCATCGGTAAGAATGCGCAATACAAGCTCGGCTTTGGGATACAACTTTTTGATCTTGTAGAGTTCCTCGGCATTATCAAACGTCATCTTTGCCACCGATTGTTGTGAAGCGTAACGAATAAACGAGGCTTGCTTACATGGATTGGCGTAGATGATACGAGATGGATCCACACCCCCATTCAAGACTTGCTGGATTTCTGACTTGCTGGCACAATCAAAACCAAGACCCAGGCTTGCAAGCAATCTCACCACCATAGGATCAGGATTGGACTTGACGGCTAAGTAGCAGGGAGAAAGAAGAGAAAGAGAGAGAACGTATCACGTGTGTCAGTTAATGGTTCCCCGTTATCCCTAACAAACTCCTGCACACAATAATAGCGGCAGCCAACAACAAATCGTATACAAGTTGCTCACCAAAGAAAGGTTCAATCCTAGGAAGATGGGCCTTCCAACGTAAATGCTGACGATACACCTCGCCCAAATCACCAACAAAGAACGCGCTGCCTTGATCCGGATCCATCTTTTCTTGTACCATCAATGCGAGCTTATCCTTGATGACCTGCTCAATGCTCAAGTTGTGGATAGTCACCTCTTGTTCGGACATGGTGGTGCTAGTTGACTTGGGAAGGGAAGAAATGGCAATGGAAGCCGCAGCATTGGTTGTCGTGGCGGTAGCAGCAGCAGTGGTAGCAGTGGTTGTAGAAGCTGCAGAGGATGCTTTGCTATAGACCATGGTCTCCAATTCGGTGTGCATGATAAATAAAAAGATGTGTGTTGTGTCTGTATATTCTCTCTTGAGTCTCTTGTATCGGTTGTCTCTTGTTCACGGGGGGAAAAGAGAGAGAAGCTAGTGTCACCAAGTGCGGATGAGGAGGATGAGGAGAGACCTTGAGCCGTAGCAACGATAGTAGATGTGTGCGATAATTCCCTCAATCAAATAACAGCCAAATCTCAGGCAAGCCAAGGAGGAAAGCCTCGCCGGTTGTATAAGCTGAAAACAAGTCTGGTTTCTGAAGTCGTGATGGGCGACGACGGGTCTGATTAGGTACAGCCCGCGAAATGCGTAAAACGATAAGTGAAAAAGAGTAAAGAAACTTGCTGAAGTGTACTGTTCAGAGATGTACTTCAGCAGTGGATAGATGAAGAAAGAATATTTAAAAAGAGAGCTTGGGAAGCAAGTTGTAGATGAGAAGAACGCTTGTGGGAGAGAGAGAAGGGAAAAAGAAAACACGCCGTTCCTTCAACAGCCAAAAATTTCTCTTTTCTTCTTCTCATACACACACACGCACGCATCATCATCACCGATTCCGATACTTGGCGCTTTTGCTTATGCCGTGAGACCCCCTTTGTTAGTACCTATAAAAGCTCCTTAATCGTGGGGATCCACAAATATCGATGGTTACAGTAAAAATACTGCGTTGTATATAATACTCTTTTTGCAACCATCCGATCCGAGTTTTTTCCTATTCCATATTAAGCATACGGTGTCTGCGGAACATAATGATGGCCCATGGCCCATCTTAATCGATGAAAAGGTCATCAGGGTACTGCTTACATTGAAAAGAATAATCATCTCACTGATTTGGAATATGCATCATGTTACGAGAATGAGGCTTATTCTTTAATGTCGTCAATTTAGAGGATCTCGTGGTCCTTACTACTACTCTACACCGCTTTTGCACCCTGGTCTCTCATGACCCAAACGTGCCAGGTACAACCATTCCCATGGCAGGCAATAGTATAACGCAGCAATCTTGGTATTATCGTAAAGGCCCATATACCACCTCTTGCTTTAACATTGCTGTATCGACTTCCTTGTTATGGTTCATTGGATTTCTTGTAATGCCATGCGCTATTTGACTTTGAAGGTTCTTGAACCAGTACTAGCAATAGAAGAGTCGGCGATTGTTCTCGGTTGTTGTCAATGAAAGAAATGCAATTATGGATTATATATATCAAGGCATATGATGCTTACAATTTTCTATAAGCATTATCCTAGTATGGTTATTGACACTGTGGCCAACATCTAGTGGCGAGAGAAACTTTGAGACATGCTGCCATGTGGCACATATTATCATGTGAAAATTAGCTGGGTTGTACGAACGAGGTCTGAGCGCAATTTTATTATGGCTGGATGTGTTGTTTGCTGCTCTCTTGTCACATTCTTTCTTCTTCAACCGCAATGGAAAATACAACCACAACCAATACCACTACCACTACTACCCCCAAATCAAAGATACGATGGGCGCCTCTTAACATTCCTTTGGAACGTCGATTGCAAATGATGGCCCTTTGCACATGGTTCTTTGCACTTTGGATATGCTTACTTGTTTTTGGATACTTATGGACATTTCCTTGGCTCTGGCCTTTCCTTATTGCCTACCTTACCTTTGTGTATTTTGACAAGGCTCCTGAAAAGGGTGGGCGTCGAGTCGAATGGGTACGGCGCTTTCCTACATGGAAGTACTTTGCCAATTACTTTCCTGCCAAGCTAGTCAAGGTACATACATGCAAAATCTACATCGTGTAAGTAATAGGTTTCAAGAGGCTCATACTTGCCATGATGACATAGGAGCAAGATTTGGATCCAAAGAAGAATTACGTATTCGGATACCACCCTCATGGTATTATTTCATTGGGTGCTGTTGCAAGTTTTGCTACAGAAGCCACTGGTTTCTCGGCCCAGTTCCCTGGGATCATTCCATCACTACTCACGTTGACCAGGTACATACACGTGATATGATTTACTTTTATCCACCTATCTCACATTGTCATATCCCAGCAATTTCCGATTACCTTTGTATCGTGATTTAATCATGGCCATGGGCATGGCTTCGGTATCGCGATCTTCATGCGAGAAAATCCTATCATCAGGCCCTGGCCGCTCTATCGTCATTGTCATTGGAGGAGCTGCCGAGTCGTTATACGCACGTCCAGGCACAGCAGATTTGACGCTCAAACGCCGCTTAGGATTCATTCGCCTTGCTATCAAGCAAAATGCATCTTTGGTGCCTGTTTTTTCTTTTGGAGAAAATGAGTTGTTTGAACAAATGGATAACTCAAAGGGATCCACAGTATGGAAAATTCAAAAGAAGATGCAAGCCATGCTAGGATACACGCTTCCATTGTTCCATGCACGTGGCGTGTTTAATTGTAAGACTTTTATTTGCTTCATTCTTCTACGTGAGTTCTTTGTTCTCATTACAAAGCAATACGGCATTGTAGATGACATGGGCCTTGTTCCCTTTAGACATCCAATTGTCACCGTTGGTAAGTCCCATATCGTGTGTGCCTGGGTGAACAAGTAATTGACATCATACATGATTAGTTGGCAAGCCTATTGATGTCCCAAAATTGGAGGATGGCCAAAAGGAACCTACAGAGGAACAACTTCAAGCTGTGCAAGATGCATACATTTTGGGGCTTCAAGAAATATATAACAAGTACAAGGATACCTACGCTAAGGACCGGAAACGAGATTTGAGGATCATTGAGTAGATCACCGTGAATGCATTAAAGTCTTTATCTATTGTAAAGTAACAACCAGCTTGCTCGCTCGTAAACTTTCGACCTTTCATTGAATAGCTTAATCACGCTGCTTACGTAACAAAAAACTCGACAGCGTAATAGAACATATAGGGTAATAGTGTTTACGTTTATTGAAATGAAGGGTGATGTATAACAATATCCGGTTGTTTTACCGTTAGCATTAAAGTCTCAGTCAGCACTTTCACGTGGAAGTGATGCATGTTACTCAAATGTCGGGCATAAGTGCTTTCCATTCGCCGTTTCAGAAAAGGTCGCTTTTTGATCTCGCTCTCTTCCCCCCCTCTTTCTTTCCATGGCAGCCGTATCAACCACCGACGTTTTCCAAAAGGATATCTTTGCCGGCCGGGTAGTTCTCTGTTCTGGAGGAGGAAGTGGCATTTGCCGTGGCATGACCGAGGCCATGGTGCGACATGGCGCCAAAGCTGTCATTGTCAGTAGAACGTAAGTCTCGGAATGGCATGCATGCCAAGTTGTTGTTTTCTCATTATGCATTTGAACAGGTTATCAAAGCTAGAACAGGCTGCAAAGGAAATGCGTGAAGCCACGGGTGGTGATGTATTGTAAGTGATACAAGCGGGTGGTCAACAATGCAATGTAGTAGTAACTAATAATGACACTAGCCCTGTTGCTGCTGATGTACGTAAACCTGAACAAGTGGAACAAGCTGTAGCCAAAGCCATCGAAAAGTTTGGACGCATCGATTATTTGATCAATGGAGCTGCAGGCAACTTTTTGGCACCCTTTGAAAACCTTTCATACAACGCATTTCGTACCGTCATCGAGATCGATCTTTTGGGCACCTTCAACCTCACAAAGGCCACCCTCGAACATCTTAAGGCTTCCAAAGGCGCCATCATCAACGTCAGTGCAACGTTACATTATAAAGGAATGCCCTTTGTTCAACATGCTGGTGCAGCCAAGGCGGCTATTGATGTAGGTCCTAGGAGAAGAAGAGGGATTGTGAATCAAGACGAATGGATCATGATGATTATTAACCATCCTGTTATTGATCATAGGCATTGACTAAGCATTGGGCTGTTGAGCTAGGTCCTTATGGCATTCGTATGTATAGGAAGCATGTTGTCATGGTGACAGTGTACTAATCTACATGTTGCTATGACCACTACTGCGTACGTAGGTGTAAATGGTATTGCTCCGGGTCCAATCGTAAGTGTATTCATGGATGATGCAACACATACTTGGATTACTAACATGATATCTATTAGGCTGCAACTGAGGGTATTAAGCGGGTCGTGGGTGAGAATATGACTCATGAGTCGATTCCAGTACAGGTAAGAGCGATCACAAACGTGAATTGACAACAACATATGCCAACATGCACGTGATCATGACAGCGTACCGGTGAGATTGAAGACATTGCACAATCGACAGTGTTTCTCTTTTCACAAGGCGCAAGCTATATTACAGGAGTGACGTTGACTGTGGATGGTGGTGAATGGCTTACCTCATATCCCCCTGGTTACCCTACTTCAGTGCTGAAGCCAACCCATAGCAAATTGTGATACATCGTAGCTAGCCATTCGTTATTGAAACAAAGTGATAAAGGCCAACAGCTAATATTCCACCTATAAAGCAATCGATTCTTGATCCTATCACAGAAATTTGTATGAGCTTGATGCCTCCTTTTCTTGTGTAAGCTTGATCAGAGGATAACACTGCTTGATTACTATCCAAGAAACAAAGTTGGAAGGTTGAAGCGTAAATCTTCTACCAAAGGGGTACGTTCAATGCGAGGAACAAAGGTGTATAAAGTGTGAGAAGATGGAATGGTAGTACATTCTAGGAGTAAAATGGAGGCAGACAATGGTAGCAACCGTGCCATCACACATCGAGTTCCAAGCTTGGATTCATTGTTGCTTGAACTCCCAATGATGATGGCTCTTTATTTCTCCTTCTTGAGGATGATGACTTGCACTAACCCAAAAATTACATTGCATTGGGCGCCAAATAGGGATGGGATGATCGAGGTGCTACTAAATGTGGATGTCGATCAGATATGTCGAACCTATATGATGGTTCATAGCGCACGAGAAATATCCCGATAATCAGGCCGATGTAGTACGAACATAAACGTGCATGATAATAGTGAAAGGCTGGTGGGGGACGTGCATTTAGCTTACAAACTATGGGAGTTGACTGCATAAACAGGCCTGTTTGCTAATTGGAAAGACTTTCGATATAGATGTAAATGCAGCTTAAAGCGAAATGATTACTTTGAAACATGTCATTTTGCGTATGAGTGTTTATATTTGAGAGAAAAGTATCCCATGCAGAAATGGGCTGCTGCTGCTGCACTCGATTGATGCATCACCCCCTTCTCACACCGGCAGTGAACTGCATGCACACATTTTTCGTAAGCATTAATATGTCATGATATTTTCACAAGGGGAGCAGCTTGTGTAAGGAGCGAGGATAAGGTGGGGAGAGAGGGGGGGAAACGATAAAGTAATTGGGTGATGATACATGGACGTGTATTTTCTGCGTGTGTGTGTGTGTGTGTGAGTGAATGAATGTAAGTGAAGGTGTGGTTAAAAGGTGTCGTTCTTGGAAGGGGAAAAAGGAAGAAGGGGGGCAATGAAGTATTAGCTGCCCGAGTGGGTGGATATAGACGACAATCGCCAAACTTGCCATTTGAAAGCCTCCTTAGACTTATATTGCACGAACCTCTCTCTTTCCCCTCCCTTTGATTTTCTTTCTTTTTCTTCTTCACCACCACTACCACTACTACTATCAACGACTCATTCACTCAATAAACCACAGCCATTGCAGAGCAGTAGTGTGTGTCGCATTCTTCGCATGTCAACTGATTGTTCTCCTGATTCGCCATCAACGACGTGCCGGCGTCGACGAGGGAGCTCTATACAGCTATTACGAACGACTCACAATGACAGTTGTTTACCACACAAAGACACTCGAGAATTGACACAGAAACGGTTTATGCGTTGGACAGCGTGCTTTGGTTTCGTAGCCAAGCTAAAAAAGTCAAAGCACAAGCTGGAGTTGCCATCGTTGCCTGAAAGTATGATACGCCGCCACAGCAGTGCTGTACCACAGTCGGATCGATCATGTTCCACAGCAACCACACCATCATCACGTCAATCACCCGCACGGCCCATGTCACAATTGGTGGAACGTCATGACCCAGATTCTTCATTAGGTATGATCCATGATAACATCTAGAAAAGACATGTTACTCATCCCTCGCATCTCCTTTTACTACACATAGTAACAGGGTTTCCATGGAAGGATCAAACGCCGCCGTTGCTACATCACCAAAATCAGCAGTTCCCTTCACCAGCCACGCCATTGTCAGCCCTATCACCTCCACCTCGACATGCAATGAAAGAACGTTCACGCAGCTTGACAGTGGATGATACACCACCACCTTGGCCTTCTGATTCTTCAATCCCAATACCCAAACCTCGAAGGAAAGCAAATACCATTGGTCGCTCGCTTGCATTACGCCTTTCACTTGACGTGGAACAACATTATTCCTCCAGCATTGCATCCAACAATAGCAGCAGCGATTGTATGAAAAAGCAACATGATCAAGAAGATGGCTATTCAAGTGCTTGCAACACATCCGAACACAGCAAACATGATACAAGCAGTAGCAATAGCACTAGTACTAGCAGCAGCAGCAGCAGCAACAGCAGCAGCGGTAGTAGTAGTGCTACAACAGCAAGTAGTATATCTCCTGATCATCAACAACAACGACATAAGCTACGATTATCATCGATTGAAGCACCTCCTTCTCCAAAGCTTCCTGAAAAGAGATTGTCACTAAAGGAAAGGCGACAGCGTGTCAGCACTGTTATACCTGATATCGAGAAATTGACCATTTCAGTCAACGACAATGATGCTTCTGCTACAACGAGTGGAGCTGCATACCCTGAAAAACACAATGAAAAGGAATACGATGATGACGAAGACGACGACGATGATGATGACGATGACTATGATGAATTGTTGAACGAGTTCCAATTACCATCCGAGATTTTACCTACCATGGCCAACAAGGAGAAGCGAAGCCAGGAGTATCATCATCACCATCAACAACAACAACAACAACAACAACAACGTCGACCCTCTATCCCATTCCCAACATCGAGAATATCCACTGATAATTCAAGGCAAGAAGCAATGGATGCATTGGAAGGTACTCATAGGATGGATAATACAACACCTAGGCCATCCATGGATATTGTACGTGACAAGGCATACTATGACGCTGTTGTGGCAGGTACATTACATCGTCGTCCATGGAATCAGTTTCTTCGAGCACAGTCAATGATTGTCGGGGACAATGAAGGCGACTTCAAGGAGACTCATCAGCAACATGATCAACATTATCTGTCATCACCAGCGATTCATCATGAAAAGGAGAATCGGACAAGGGCATCTTCAGCCATTTTCAATCATCGACCCTCCTTGGTCTATTTTCCGCCTTCACCCAATTCCATCGAATCGTATTATAACTCATAGCAGCAGCAACATCAACTATCACGATTCCAAAAAAGAAGTCTGGTTACTCTTTCTCTACACCACAACCCATTCTTTTCTTCTTCCCTTGCTCCCTAACATACCTCTCTCTCTTTCTCTTTTATCCCCCCATCTTTTCTTTTTACCCAACCCCTTCTTTTACAAAGGTATATGCATTCTGTGTGTTTTCTCTCACTCTCACTCTCTCTCTCATTCTTTCCCTTTGGCTCTCTCTCCTTGATAATAAAGTCTATTGTTTGATTTTACCACCCTGATCTAGATATTCCTTATAGTACTTTTTGAAGCTAGCTGTCACCTCCTCAGCAGTGGTATCCTTGGCATAACAATCGACGAATTTGCCTTCAGGGTCCATGAGGTAGAAGAAGATTGAATGATCCACCAAATAATCCTCGCCTTCAGCTACGTTGGGTGGCGATGACACATAGACACGGAAGGACTTTGCAACCTTGCGGATTTCATCTTGATCACCCGTTAAGCCAATCATGTCGGGGTGGAAATCTTTGACATATTCCTTGACAACTTCGGGAGTATCACGACGGGGATCACATGTGATGAAAACAGGGATCAATGCATTATTTCCCAAGTCAGCCTCTATACATAGATAGGTGAGTATTAAAAGTTGACGAGGAAAAGAAAAGAATGGAGCATGTATAACTTACTCGTTTGATCAACCACTTCGGACATCTTATCCAATTCATCTGGGCAGATATCGGGACAATGCGTGAATCCGAAATAGACCATGTAAAATCGTCCAGCGAGATCAGTTGTGCTATCGAATCGTTGACCCGTCTCGGCATTCACCAAATTAAAGGGACCTCCAATCTTGGGTTTGCCATAGGCCTTGACAGTTTCACGTGCCTTTTCCTCACCTAATCAATCCTTTGTTTTTGAGTTGTCATTCACGCATGAGAATACCCATATACACATACGTTCTTTTTGTACACGCTCCTTTTCAGATCTGAAATACAACAATAAACCTGCTCCTGTACCAACAAAGACTGCAGCTGCCTTCCAAGTAAAGGGCTATGTAATAAAGACCATTAGACCCTCCGATCTCGATCGTGTCCCATTCAAGCCATAATGTACACATACACCGGTAGTAGCACGGCCACGCATTTTATCTTCACTCGTCGACATACATCGTCGTGCAATGGTAGGACGCAAAGCGGGTCTACGTGATGCGCTAAGGGCGGCACGCAAGGTAGTTCTCAACATGGGTGGTAAGGTAAACTGAGATAAAAGGACAACAAAATGCTGGGTGACGACGTACCCATTCCGCCCAATCTTGGGTGTCGGTATCGGCCCATTCATCCACCGTATCCCGAACAACACGACACACTCTATTACCATAATGTTGGGTATTGGATGTAGTTTATTCTTACTATGCAAATAAAGAGATATCATTACAAATGGATGGGGTTGCAACAGGGGAGGAAAAAGAAAGTATGATGATATGGCCAAGGAGACATGTGCATAGATGAATGTAAGCATGTCTTACCTATTTACGTAGAACAAGCCGAAGATGTCAATTCATCGATTAGTACATGTGGCAGGATGCCAGTCAAAGTAGGATGGGGATACACAACACACAAAGGTTATGTGTGGGACAAGGAATTGAATTTAGGAAGCATCCAAGAAAGGGAAATAGCTTTCCTTCTCTCTTTCTTTCTCTCTCTCTCTCTCTCTCGCTCTCTTTCTTTTCCAATCAAAAAGGCCCCGCTCTACTCTTTCACACACACACACATTCACTCAACTCTCACACACACATACACCGATAGCACCTACCACCATCGTGAGACAACAACAACAACAACTACTCGATCTAGTCGCATCTTGAGAGTTTGCCACCCATCACCACCACCCATTCCGCTTTACGCGAGATCAAGTCTTCCCAATTGGGCAGTTCAACAACCCCCATGCCATCTACAGCAGCCTCACCTGTCAGTCATGCTACCAAGGACAATTCATTCGACCCTGATGGAAAAAGCAACAACCCTTCGTCGTCCTCGTCAATAGCCATGCACAAAGAGACTCGACCTTCTTTACAACGATCGGATGATGATGACAACGATTCGATACCACCACATCCAGATACTCGACCCCATTTATCATATCTACGATCAGAATGGACGTCGCAAGATCTTCGAGCACCTGGTAGTAACGATGAGGAGCAGATATTGCCACAACGTATTGTTCTTCCAGCGTATACAGCATCATCAGCCATTGAAAAAGAAGTCTATCGGTTACAATTGGGTGCATCGGGTTTATGTTTGACAGCAATGATGATCACGAGTTTGAATGGGGAGGGCCATGTTATTCCATATGCTCCGCCTCTCCTTGCTCTATACTGGCTCGTGTTGACCGCCATCATCTACACGCGACATGACAGCAACATGGATAATCTCCTCCTCCCTCTTACACAACATGGTGCATTATTATCAGTAGCTATCATCATACCCACCATCACATCAACAACTACAACTACTACTATTGCTTGTATCTCCTCCTTGCTCATGGCATCTATCAGCCTTTGCTTATTTTTCGTCATTCGAAGAATCCAACACGCTAATTCTATCCAGCAACAACATCATATTCATCAACATGCCACAGCTCAAAAAGTGGTAGATGAAGCAGTACGCAATCTTGCCAATCGACGATTCTCGTTCTTATCCATTGTATCACAAGAAGTACAAGATGCAGCACTCATGGTCATCACCACCTTGGAACAATTCTCGCCTTCAACCATTCTCACCAATACTCACGAGTTATTGAGTGCGTGTTCAATCGCTGTCCCCATAGCCAGTATTTCAGCCATCAACACCACCATCAAACAAGTGTGCTATATCAGCTCCCATTTGCAATTGTTGGCTCGTTTGCTTCAAGAAGGGAAACATGAATCAACCACATCACCCTCTTCCTCCTCCTCTGATATTGAAACGATACGAAGCAATGTCTCTGTTGAATTTGATATCGGCGACCTTGTACAAAACGTGGGAGATGCAATGGCTGGCATGGCAGCTAAGCTTGATGTGAATTTGATTCTCTATCACTTTGACAATGGAATGCATTATACCAATGTGATGGGCGATGAAGGTGCTATTCGTCATGGATTATTGGATGTAAGTGTCTTTTGAAATGACCCAAAAGTGAAGATGACGGAGGACTAACGTTGCTGCTGCATGATGGATTTATAGTTATTGAGGAATATTCTGGAAGGCTGTACGCCTGGTGCATGCATTGAGCTTGGATTGAACCTTGAATCATCGGACACAACGGGCAAACTCACCATCACATTTGAGATCACCCATACAGCATCACCTGCTATCCCTGACAACCTCTCATCTGCATTATTGCCCAATGCTAACTTGACAGTCAAGCTGCTCGAATACTTGGGCGGTCAATTGGAGGTGACTTGTGTGGGAAAGAATCGGACCCGTTACAACATCACAGTGGAAATGGAACCAGGTCATAATGGCAATCATCGGAAACTACTTTTGTTGGAGGAGCCGACATTGTCATTATACAAGCAGTATCCAAGTGTCAAGTTTTCGAATGAACCCACATTGGAGGAGCTCAACCGTTTCATTGACAGCCTCAAAGGACTCAAAATGGTGTTGCATGCAAGAAAACGCTCTATTTTTGCTCGCCATCTTACAAGTTGTCTTGCAAGCTGGAATGTCGATATTAGCCACGTGCCCGTAGTCAGCATCGCAACATCCACTGCATCTGATGGTACGACACCCACAAGTGAAGATGCCGGTACAGCTACAACGGGTGGTGATACCCCTGGCACTCCTGAAACGCCTGCAACGACATCCACTTGTCAATCACCACAACCCAGCAGCCAACAACAACAACAGCAACAGCAACAACAGCAGCCTCAAGTACCATCGCCTGCTATTGCTGAAGAACAATTGCATTCTATTCCACCCACATTTGTATTGATTGATGACGACGTTGAGACTTTGGAACGTAAATTACGCGAGTTTCGTAATCAACCACCTGCTTCAGCTCATGCATTGCAACATCATCAGCAGCTACGTCGACATAAATCATCTCGATCAACATCAGGTGGAGGACCTGCTCCCAACTTTTTCCATCAAGGCACCGTTGCTATCATTCATTTTACATCGCTTACCAATTACAAGCGTGTACGTGATGCCATTCGTTACTTTTCATCATCACCCACGATGCCACCATTTTCGATGCCACGTCTTGTTGTTGTGCCAAAGCCTGCGGGTCCACGGCGTTTCTTGACAGCATTACACACCGCATGGAATAATTCAGTTGTTGAGCCACAATTCATGCCGATCGCCACGTCACCTCTTAGTCCTACGCCACATTCCATTGCATCCGTATTGCAACAACCACGTTCTGGTACAGGTGCTGAATCACCGGCTGTTCCTGGTACACCTGCAGCGATGGAGACACCTCATTCGGATAGGAGTTCGCATCGTAGCTCACCTGGTGAGGCATCTCGAAGACAACGACCGGGTAGTGGTGTCTATAGTCCACCTGCAATCTTGGAAGGATCAAGTTCGGATACGGGTAATTATTTCCCAATGATGGGTGCTACAGCAGCAACAGCATCATCATCATCGGCCACTGGACAATCTTCACCTGGTCAAGGTAGTGGTACAACATCACTTCATCATCGTGCCGTTGCTGCTGCAGCTGCTGCTGGAAGACGACGTTCACATACAGATCACGCACTTCAACCACCATCACAACAAGATCTCAAACAGCCTTTGGATGCTACATCACCATCGCCTCCTCCACCTGCTACAACGTCATCGCAACCACCACTTACACCAGCTGAAACACCTCATCAACCTAGCACTTCCACTGAGGCACAAGCACATGATACAACAGCCACCCATGATCATCCTGAATCCAATGTTGATAAAGCAAGCCCTCTTCAAGGACAGCAATCTTCACCACAACAACAATCTCCAGGAGCAACAACAGCACAACCACAACCACCATTGCCAGGAGCAACAGCATCAACACCAGGAGAGAAACCAGTAGTTGCACCCAAGGGTCCTCGTCGTGGATTGAAGCTCAACAAGAGGCGTAAAGCGGACAAGGGATCAGCATTTGCCAATGTTGTCAGTCCACCTATTAATGTCTTGCTTGTGGAAGGTAAATGTCAAATGGAAAAATGATGCCAATGGGTCCAAATCATTTATTCTTTCAATGATAGATAACATGATTAATATCGCTATCTTATCAACATGGATGAAAAAGCACAAGATTGGATGTACGGTTGCAAACAATGGCCAAGAAGCTGTGGAACGTTGGCAACAAGGAGGTTTTCATCTTGTATTGGTAAGGATCAATGTGATTGTGTGCTTAAAGGAGTAACCATTTGGCTAACAATGATACATATAGATGGATCTCCAATTGCCTGTGATGAGTGGTATTGAAGCAACCAAAAAGATTCGAGCTGTTGAAAGGCAACAAAAGATTGGTGTCCTTCCAATGAATACTTCATCCTCGACCACAACCGACAATGGAGGAGACAAGGCAACCGGCACTTTACCATCCTTGACAACCTCCTCCTCTCCAACCTCATCATCCGATAGCCCTGATGAGCTTGCACCATCCACATTCCGATCACCAGTGATCATTGTTGCTCTTACTGCTTCAGAACTCGAATCGGATCGACACGCTGCACTTGCTGCTGGATGTAACGACTTTTTGACGAAGCCTATCAGTCTTGAGTGGTTGGAAAAGAAGATTATCGAATGGGGATGTATGCAAGCATTGATCGATTTTGAAGGCTGGCGACGTTGGAAGCGATCTACAATTGATAAACCTGCTCAAAGCAAGGAGAACAAGGCATCTTCATCCTCAAAGACAACAACACCAACTACACAAGAACCTCCAACAGCAGCAACAGCTCCTTCCAAGGATGAGGAGGATGAGGATGAGGAGAAGAATAAGAGTGATGACAAGCGTAAGGGTATCATGCTTGCAGGTGCTGCTGGTCTTGGTAAACGGCGTTTCTCTACGTTTGATGATAAGACACGTCGATTTGGTGCTGGAGGACGTGGTCAAGGATTCGGTCCTGGATCGATAGCAAGAAGCGGCTCTGATTCGGATTTATTGGGTGGTCGGCCCCAAAGCGACAATGATCGACGACAACAACAACAACGTTCCTCCAACAAACACTAAGCTCTCTCAGTCTCTCTTTGTTCTCAGGAGTACGATTCATACGCATTTGCACACACACACACGCACACACAAACCACACATATTTGCACACACACAATAGCACACAATGAACCAGGGAGCACCCACGAGTTTAGCTAGCGTAACAAACAACAAATCATGCTGTACATAAAAAAATAGCGCCCTTTTAGGAGCATATAAAACAAGATTGACTTTAAACAAAAGGAGACGATTATCGGGAAAACATACCCCGTTCTATATAAAAGCATGTGGATTTAAAGAATGACATACTCTGTTAGTGTGATTTCTTTCTTTTTTACTACCCCATCCCTCTCGTTCTTTTTATTTCGTCGACGACCATGTCGCCACCATCGCATAGTCATGTTAGGACAACAGCAGCCCTTGCTCAATTCTTATCCACCACAGGACCACCTGAATCATCCGTGTCGCCCCAACGTCAATTATTGGCTCGATTGCGTGTGGTTGGAAAAAAGAAAAGCAATCATTCCATGAACAATCATCCACCAGCTTATCCTCGACCCAAACACATTCCTTTACCTGTTTATCAACCACCTTCACCACCCTCATTCGATGAAAACCAATATCAGTATCAACATCATCCTTCTACCACTACAACAACAGGAGCACCTCTTGAAAAAGAACGAAGCGATGATACGATTGCACCTTCAAATGACGAAAGAGAAGGGATGGATATGATGGACAACAGCAACAACAATAATGAATGCCCTTACTGCCATTCACCACGTTCTCATCAACGTCGCAAAAGGCGTACCTCATGTCCAGCAGCCATCAAGTACACTCCTGCGCAATCTGCCAAACCAACGGATAACCTCACGAGTCAAGAGGCCAAGATGTTATTTACTATGATTGAGCGACTGCAAATGCAGCTTGCTCGAGAGCAGGCCTCAAGGCGGATGTTGGAACAGACATTGGCAACACAAAAGATATAAAAGAATTACTGTATACCCTACCTATTATTACTCCCCATCACACACACTTACTCCTTATTGAGCTAGTTACTACATATCCTTCCCACAACCACAACCACAACCATCATCATGGCACTCGACAAAGTGATGTTTCACTACTCTAGTTCATTAAATTATATACAAGATCGTAATTGGTATCATCAAAATATGTAGGTTGCTGAATAGCAGCATTGCTCAACTAAGGAGTGGTAGGAACTACATATAAAACGATCCAGAATGTGAAACAAGGATTAGCTTTTAAAGGAGAATGCGAGCAAGGAGGTTACAACTTACATTGCCAACAATCACACTCGGCAAATCGAAAATATCCCGTTTGATGGTAAAACAAAACGTGCAAGGCACAGGCTTTTGTGTCGGTGTTCGAAGAATGCATGAATGGGTGCATGTCTTGTCCGTGCTGTCAAATGCATGCAATGAAAACTTCTCCCAATATTCCACTGCTGAACCATTATCCATTAACTAATAACAATGCATGGTGAAAGGGCCTATTATTAATATGGGATCCCCTTGTTCTCTTTCGACTCCCACCCCTTCAGAGCCTACCTCATAAATGTATGTTGTCGTATTCAACAAAGTGTCCCTCGGCCATTGCGTCAACAGTGAAAACTCCTTGCCCACCAAACAAATCTCCCCTGTTCGCCGCCAAACTACCGTCGGTGTACCTGAAAAGCTAATCAACTTTTCGTATTCCTAGATATATAAAGAGTCAACATGGCATACATAATGTAGTAGTAGTAGTGTCATACCAGCAAAGTGCGTTGAACACATTTCTCCATGAATACCAAATCTTCCTCGGTGAGATTCATAATGAGAGCCAAAAATGAAGGTCGAAATAATGCCAATGCCCTGCTGATGCGCATCAAGTCATCACTGCTCATTCTATAGATCACATGTCAATAATCGATCGTCTATATGGATGATATCGGATATGTATGTGGGTGGATGTATGTGGGTGTGTGTCTCCCTTTCTCCTCCCCTACCCTCTCTCACCCCACATGCATGTAGCATGATGCACTTGCCTTTCACGGACGTATTGGATCAAATAATGAAATCCTTGAGCATAATTAAAAGGTTGATTGACTTGTTCATATACATCGGCTGGTGTCTTGTTGCGTTTACGATATTGTAAAGAGGTCGTGCTGCTATTGCGTTTCTTGTTGGATGGCTTTTCACTTTCTGGTTGGGAAGTTGCTGGAAGAGGAGGTGGAGGAGGTGGAGTTGTTGTTTGGATCATGTTGCCTAATACACCATATTCTAGCCCAGTAGCCGACGCTCCGAATCCACTGAGATCCATGAAGCCGAGCAATTGCGACGTGTCTAGGAATTGATCTAGTAGAGACCTCTTGTCAACTTCATTAAAGCGGTTATAGTGCATGTAGTTTACCCATGGTATGAATTGACTGCGAAAGAAGGGGGGAGAGCAAGTACGAGAATGACAATGACGACTTGTAAATGACGCGAAGGAGAAATAAAGCAAGATGAGGAAGAAGTAGTGCCTTTAAGGAGCAAAAGCAGGAACTTGTAAAGTGTGTCTGTGCAGGGTCAAACCAACTTGGATCCCGCGTGTGTGTCAATCAAAGGTGGGAAAAAAGAGGAAAAGGATGGAAAGCGTGGGGACAAGAGGAAAAGAGAGAGAGAGTGTGTGTGTGTGAGAGAGACGCAGCATGGGATCTTCTTGTTCTCCAATAGGGAGGCGTTGCGCATGACAATCAACATTTGGCAGTTGTCAAGGTGTTGCTGCGCATCATTATCCCACCATCTCACATGATTTCTCACACCACACACATCATGACGGTATTAGGCGGGATCACACTTTTCGTTCCATTGGATCTGCTTGTGCTTCCTTCACCCATTACCCACTTTGCTGCATGACAACTTCTTCTACCCACCAAGATACCATCACACACCACCACATACTATAATGATCTAAAGAAGTCCAGCCTTATTTTCAAATCTGCTTCACAATGAAAGTGACTTGAAACTAATTATAGCCTAGTAGTGATGTACAATTATAGCCAGCAGCTACATGCTTATACCATTGGCCATTGTACAGAGACATGTCTTATCCCAAAATGCATTCTCATTCGTGCTTCAAAGCACCTATTAGATGAATGCTGAAGTCGCTCGATCATGGGAACCTTGCCCATCCATTCATAAAAGCAAGTAAGCATCGATAACTCTATCTTGAACTAGATAACAAACAATGAACGAATGTTCTAGCTAAAAGTACATGGTATAATGAAAGTGGTGAATGATTGATCAGAAGAGCCAAGTGGCTGGGTTCCATCGTCGTGGGGGTGATCATCAATTCAATGAATGATGGTATTGCCATGGCAACAAAGAATTTGACATTTTTGAAGGCAACGAATATGATCTATTACCATTGTTAAAAAGCAAGAATACGAGATCTTATCAGCATGAATACAAATGTACTCATTTGTGGCGATTCTTTGTGCAACATGTACCATATGACCACCCATTCCACCTTCCCATTCTATATTGGATACCGGGACAAGTTCCGATTGTATATCTCTCAATCATCAGTTTATTGATGGGTGAGATTGAATCATCATTAGGATAACAACTAAAGTATAACAAGACAAATAATAGATATCTCAAAAGGATAAAAGCACGATAGAGACAAGTAGAGGGTAGGATGCAAGAGTTGTGTGTGCGTGTGTATGCATGACTCATTGATTGACAGCTTACATTTGTGTTACCGGTCGGGACTTGCAGCTATATAGCGAGATGGTCGTTACAAAAGCCACCACTTTACCTTCTTCTACCCATACAGAAAACACCACTGACACCACAATGGACTTTGTGAAGGATCTCGACAATCGGTTATTATTCGCTGTTCCCAAAAAGGGCCGTCTTTATGAGGAATGCCTTCAGCTTCTTCACGGTTCAGACATTCACTTCAATCGCAAATCGCGTCAAGACATTGCTCTCAGCACCAATCTTCCCGTCGCCCTCATCTTTCTTCCCGCCGCTGATATTCCCAAATACGTTGCAGAAGGCAATGTCGACCTTGGCATCACGGGTCAGGATATGGTGGTAGAAAACGAAGTCGAGGACAAGGTCACTGAAAAGATGAAGCTTGGATTCGGCAAGTGCCGTCTTTGTGTCCAAGTCCCCATCAAGGGCGAATATCAATCCCTCGATTCATTGGTCGGCAAGCGTATTGTTACTAGCTTTGATGGATATGCACGCAAGATTTTTGAACCCCTCGATCAGGCTACCGGCAAGTCTACCACTATCAGCTACGTCTCTGGATCCGTTGAAGCTGCATGCGCTCTTGGCCTTGCAGATGGCATTAGTAAGTACAACAACGAAAAAATGACCCTGTTGATAACCCGTTATCTTATTGTTTATTTCTTTCTTTCTATCTTTGAATAGTTGATCTTGTTGGTGAGTAGTAGTCGTCATGGAGATGGAAGGTCACGAAACAAATTGAATGGGGTTGATAACGTATCTCTTTATTAGAATCGGGTGAGACAATGCGTGCAGCTGGTCTACACGATATTCACACTTTGATGTCCACTGAATCGGTGCTCCTTGCCAACCAAAAGTCTCAACACAAGGACCTTATTGAAAAGATCACTTCACGTATCCGTGGTGTTATCGCCGCCAAAAGATTCGTCTTGTGTACTTACAACATTGAACGTTCAAAGTTGTCGACTGCTGCCGCCATCACCCCTGGTCGTCAAGGCCCTACCATTTCCTCTTTGGAGTCGCATGAAGGCTGGGTTGCCGTGTCCGCTATGATTGAGACTAAGCAAAAGGGCGAGATTATGGATAAGCTGACCGAGGTGGGCGCAACCGATATCCTGGTGACGGCATTCACAAGTTGTCGCGTTTAGAATTTTTGTATCATACTATAGACACACTATAAAACTATCAGATTTTGGTTGTGTATTTGGTTTGGGTATTTTATGGGAAATGATGATTCACGAGAAGGGGTATTTATGATCACTAAGATTGATACACACATGACACCATCATCACCATTCGCTCTTTTTTATACACCATCCCATAATGTAAAAGGGATCAATCGGAATCATGGAGGTACATAGGTCAAACGTCATCTATTGATGTTCCTTGTGGGTAAATGTAGATGCCTTTTGGCGAGTCTACAATGGATGGATATCGAAGGATGGCACATTTATGCTTTCAATCATGTAGCTTTATTATGTACAAATGGACACAAGTATAAGGGATTCATGCTTCTAATCTCAAGGTATATCTCTCGGTGGTGGAAAGCGATCTGTCAGCCAACCAAATCATTTGTGTAACCAGCAGCAAGAAGAAACTCTGTGCTGATGCACACGGAGGGGAGTTGCCCTTTATTCCAATACGCCATGAATTTTGAAGAGATCGAAGAGCAAGTAAGCACGCAATTCCCTTCCTCTACGTGTAACCCTTTTATAACACACATTCCAACCTGTGATGAAAGGATGGCATCCGATTTTCTTGGAATGCTTGGCCGTCATCCCGCGTCGAAGCTACCAAGGCTGTTGTCCCCATTGCTTGCTTGTATACGCCCTTGAAAGAACGCGATGATTTCGTGGAAGCGCCAATCTGGTATGAACCCGTCATGTGCAAGGCTCCTTGTAGAGCTATCCTTAATCCTTATTGGTAAAGTATTGGGAGGGGTTGTATAGGTATGTGTATACAGGGTCCTCTAACGATGGGATATGTATCTCTAGTCAAATCGATGTACGTGGCAAGCTGTGGATTTGCCCCTTCTGTTTGCAACGCAACGCCTTCCCTCCTCACTACAAGGACATCTCCAACACCAATCTGCCTGCCGAGTTGTTGCCAAAGTACACCACCATCGAGTACAACTTGAACCGTGTTGCGCAAATCCCTCCCATCTTTTTATACGTCGTCGATACTTGCCTTGAAGATGAGGATTTGAAGGCTCTTAAGGATGCATTGATTGTCAGCCTCAGCTTGCTTCCTCCTTACGCTTGGGTGGGTCTCATCACTTATGGCACCATGGTGAGTAACATGCAATGTATGTAATGATAGTATGAGAATCCTAATGTTATCGCTATAGACACAAGTCCATGAGCTTGGTTTTCCTGATTGCCCAAAGTCATTTGTGTTCCGAGGCACCAAGGAGTATACTGGAAAGCAAGTACAGGATATGCTAGGTTTGGCAGGATCAGCTGTGAGACCCGGTCAACCTGCTGCCGCTCCAGGTCAACCCCCTCAAATGAGCATGCCCGCTAATAGGTACACACTTGATGATGTTACGGTGATTTATTTTTTCTATATGACTAAGCTATGGATGTATTTAGATTCTTGCTTCCTGTCAAGGACTGTGAGTTTGTGTTGACTTCCATCTTGGAGAATTTGCAGCGTGACCCTTGGCCAGTGGCAAATGACAAGCGTGCTGAGCGTTGTACAGGTGTTGCTATGAGTGTGGCTGTTGGATTGCTTGAGGTAAGGAAAGGATATGGCTACTTGATGGATGCCTCTTTGCTCATTTAGATCATACATAGACCACATTCCCCAATACGGGTGCTCGTGTCATGATGTTTAGCGGTGGTCCAGCAACTGTTGGCCCTGGTATGGTGGTGAGCACTGAGCTTCGTGAACCAATCCGATCCCACCACGATATCGAAAAGGAAACAGCAAAGTATTACAAGAAGGCTGTCAAGGTAAAATGGGATCAATGTCGTTGAATCACCATCATCTACTTACATGGATTGGTGATTATAGTACTATGATGGACTTGCCAAACGTGCATCTACCAATGGCCATACGATCGATATATTTGCTGGATGCCTTGATCAAATTGGTTTACTTGAAATGAAGTCCATGGTCAACTCTACAGGAGGCGTCATGATCTTGGCTGATTCATTCAACACGGCTATCTTCAAGCAAAGTTTCCAAAGAGTGTTCCAAAAGGATAGTCAAGGACATTTGCAAATGGGTTTCAATGCAACTCTTGATGTTCAGGTATGTGTGTATATACATTGTAAAGAGACACCTTTATTGATCCAATGCAATAGACTACGCGCGAGCTTAAGGTCTGTGGTCTTATTGGTCATGCCATTTCCGCAAACAAAAAGAGTTCGTATGTTGGCGAAACTGAAATCGGCATTGGCAACACTTCAGCTTGGAAAATGTGCTCAATAACGCCCAAGACAACCAATGGCATTTACTTTGAGGTGGTGAATCAGCCTGGTGCCCAATTCCAACCCGGTTCTCGAGGCTTGATTCAATTTGTTACTCATTATCAGCACTCAAGTGGCCAATTCCGCCTTCGAGTGACCACTGTGGCTCGCAACTTTGCCGAAGGCCAAAGCCCAGAGATTGCCAACTCATTTGATCAAGAAACAGCTGCTGTGCTCATGTCTCGTATTGCTGTCTTTAAGGGTGAAATTGATGATGGACCCGATGTATTGCGTTGGCTTGATCGCATGTTGATTCGACTATGCCAACGATTCGCCGATTATCGCAAGGATGATCCACACAGCTTCAGACTTTCCGAAAACTTTTCCATTTATCCCCAATTCATGTTCCATTTGCGACGTAGTCAGTTCTTGCAAGTATTTAACAACTCACCGGATGAGACAGCTTTCTATCGGTACGTTTCCATGGAGATGGGTATACATGACTTGGTTACTAATCTAAAGTTACATATAGCCATGTCTTGGATCGCGAAAATGTGGACAACTCGCTTATCATGATTCAGCCCACGTTGACATCTTACGGCTTTGATAGCCCTCCTCAACCTGTACTTTTGGATTCGATTTCTATCAAGCCCGATGTCATTCTTTTGCTCGACACATTTTTCCATTTGCTCATTTTCCATGGTGAAACGATTGCTCAATGGCGAGAGGCAGGATACCAAGATCAAGAAGGCTATGAAAACTTTAAACAACTTCTCGAAGCCCCCATTTTGGATGCTCAAGACTTGCTCATGGATCGTTTCCCTGTGCCTCGATACATTGTGTGCGACCAAGGTGGTTCACAAGCTCGTTTCTTGCTTTCCAAACTCAATCCTTCCACCACCCACGCTTCGAACAGCCCCTACGGTGCTCCACAAGGTGCAGCAATCTTTACTGATGATGTCAGTCTACAAGTCTTTATGGAGCATTTGAAAAAGTAAGTTTATTACCCGTTTGCCAACAACAGCCATATACTAATCCGATATTATTACTATTAGGTTATCTGTAGCAGGAAGTTCATGAATAGAGAATTCAGGTTGATAAACATAAAACTACTATTATTTACAATAAGGACATGGTATCATAAAGTGAATGGAATCAATCAAAGTCATTGTCACTGGAAGTATCGCTGTCATCCATTTGCATTGAAGCATCCATCAATTTGACGCGGTTACCCAATTCTTCTCGAGCGTATTTCATTGCGCTATCACTAATCGTGAACCCTGTTGATAACACCAATTCCTGCAACGTTGATTTTTTCAATTGATCTGCCAAATGGCGTAGTGCATTGTCTGTGATACCAAGACACCGTTTGATATGTAGCACCCGCAAATTGGTTAGTCTCGCACAGACCATATCCAGCACATCGCCCGTCACGTGTGTGAGACGTTCCAAATGGAGCATGATCAGCTGATGGCGACTCGCCATTGTATCAAACAAGGAACAAAGCGTCGTTTCAGTGGTGGCATGTCGTAGTCGTGTGAGATGTAGCACTTTGAGCTTGCGTAAGCTGGCAATAGCAACCACTAATTCCTTTGCACTCAAGCTGATACCACCTAAACCCAATTCCTCAAGGCGTGGACAATGATCAAGCACAAGGGCAACATCTTGTTGACGAGCAGGCAAGCCGTTGCAGAAACAAAGACGTAGTTTCCTAAGATGAGGGAAATCGAGTGCTAGCAAGCATGCCATGGTGACCGCTGTGGATTTCACAATAAAACGCAACCCAAGTGCCTGGAGGGATGCATGTGTTTGTTGTAATAGCCAAAGTACACGTGATGATGCGCTATGATGAACATCCACTGTGAGCATGAATTGATCGGTGTTGGATGGTAGCCAATCGCAAAAATGAATCGAGTCAAGCTGAGGGGCGTATTGATGTAAGAGTTGTAATACTCGACTTGGCATTGAAAAGTTGCGTGGGCTAAGACTAATGCGGCGTAATGCTGGGAGCTGGGGTAATAATTGCTCAAGCGGGAAATCCACACGCCCACCGAATCGCAAATCGATACTTTGTAAATACTCATGCATGATGGGAAATGACCAAGCGCCATATGCCATGTCTTTGCTGGTGACACGGTATTCAATATCAATGAGATTGGGACAAAATCGAAATACGATATCAAGCACAGTACTCGGTATCAACGTATGCAAATGTGAAAGCGTCATGCTGGTGATGCTGTTTCCCGTCAGCTGAAGAAATCCATACAAATCAAATTCCCAACTCAAATGCACTATAAGAGAATATACACGTTATTATCCTAGGTAAGTACATGTAGATGCTTGTTATTTACCTTGTCGTATGGAACAACATCCCTGGTTGATAAGGAAACAAAGGACATCCGATTTGGCTGTTTGACGTCGATGGATGTGTAGAGAGCGTACATCGTTGCCTTGGATATAGGACGTATAGGGAAGCAAGTCGTTTGGAAGGCTGCATTCGAGGTCTGAAAGACTATGCCATAACCCGTTCCACTGAAACAATAAAAAGGATCGCCAAGAGCGAGCTACACGGGTGCATTGTATGCATTGACTCCATGACAACCTTGAAAAGACTTGGTCCAGAAGCTCATGGGGAAGGATTGTCACAAAAGAACCGTTGGTTGTATCCATGTTGCGATGACTACCACGAATAACATATTGGTTTCTCAAAAGCTTTGCGTGTGAACGAGTAAAAAGTATGCGTGTGTGAAAGTGAAATAATAGATGGGTTTGTGTGGGTGGGTGGGTGCGTGTGGGGGTGCGTGTATGTGCGTGTGTCGGTGCTGGGAATCTTGTGTCGTCCACCTACAGCAGCCCTCTTTGCTCCTGGTACTCTTTCCACCACACTCCCAGATCGCGATGCCTAAGTACTACTGCGGTAATCCTCCTTGATCCTTTGCTACACTTGCCATGTGTCAATACTAATCGCGTTTACAACAGAGTATTGTGATATCTTTCTCACGCACGACAGCTGTAAGCCAATGAATATAGATCAAGGACACCAGATGCTGATTATAGACACTTGCACTTTATAGCTTCGGTGCGAAAGGCTCACAACGCGGGAAAAAACCATATCGCCAATGTCCGGAACTATTATGCAGGTGTGTTTGTATATTGATGGGAAATGTACTGGATATAGACTGATACCAACGTATAATAGAGATCGGTCAGGATAAGGCACAAGCAATCATTGATGAAATCACAAAGGCATATGAAAACTCTGCTGCAGGTAAGGATGGGTTATGAGATGATGTAGGATTGAAGGATTGATCATCCATGTATTCATAGTGTTGCCTCCTCAATACTCTGGTTATCCACAACCTTCCATGGGACCACCTTGTAAGATATATTGAATGAATGGATGAAAGGAAGGCAAGCGTCATGGTATGTTTTAACTGGACTTTTTTCTTTTAGATGGTGCTCCTCCACATATGATGGGTCGTCCACCTATGCCACCACCACCACACATGATGGGTCGTCCACCACCACCAGGATATCCATTCCCACCTCCTCCTGGAATGATGCCACCTCCAGGTAAGTTACCTGATTACTGTGATCGTTTATATATAGGTCATTTCTTTCTAACCCTGAGGCATTACATAATAGGTCAACGCCCTCCACCACCTGCTCCATATGGTCAAGGACGTCCACCACCACCACCATCTGGTTATTATAGTCCTCAGGGAGGTTCACCCTACCGTCCTCAATCATCACCTCCACCCACATCAGGTCCACCCATGCATGCCCCTCCTCATTCTTCACCTCCACCTCCACCTCCATCATCCCAATGATAAATTTTGTTAGATTGATGAGCAAATACAACATGCTGATTTGTGATGCATGATCTTTTGTACAGGCAAAACGCATAATTAAAACGATCAAGTTGACTCGACCAATCATATGGATCATTATGCACCCATCATGGATTGCATCTAAAAGTTGCTGTTCCCGCCATATGTCAAACGTCAATCAATCCTGTTGTTGTTGTTGTTGTGTGAACAAAAAGGGGTAATCGAAAGAAGTCTTTATATGGAAGGAGGGCGATCAATGGATTCCAGAACGATGGTCGCCATGCCAACGGTATGCATGCACCAGTACATTGGATTGGGATGCGTCGTATGTATATCGGGATAAATGCATGCCCAGCTTGGCGACATTAGCTTGACATGCGTAACTCACCTTTTAGTAAAAGCATGCACATCACTCCCTTCCTGAACCATCGTTGCCATGCGAACGGAAATATATGGTAGCAACGCGCTTGGTAAGATGCTGCTGCTGTATAAAGTAGAATGTTCAAAACCAAAAATGAAAGCATCTCCGGTCATTGTTAAGCGTGCAAGAACGCTATAATTTATCTGCATTCGTGTGGGATTTACATAACGAACATGTCAATGGAGTTAACCGAGCACGTGTCAATGCCAATTATGAGTGGTGCGGCGAGGCATTCAAGATCGTTTATTACATTGCCCAATTTAAAGTTTATTATCTTTGTTCACTTTTTGTCACACTCTCCTTTATTATTCTCTCTTTCATTTCTTTCACTCTTTTATATATCTGATATGGATCACGGCGGACACGGTGGACACGTTGGCCATGGCGATATGCCAGCAGCTACCTGCAACATGAATGCAAGTACTTCTATGATTGGGGAGGGGTTGGGGTCCCATTCCAAGCGGCAGCTGACATTGGACTGGCATGTAGATGCTCTTCAACTGGCAAATCGAGGATACATGTATCGTGTTTGAATGGTGGCACATTCGCACAGCTTATGGGTTTTGGGGCTCTTGTCTTGTCGTGTTCGCTATTGCTGCTGGATATGAGTTTTTACGCGTAAAGTCAAACAACATTGATCAGCTGTGGAACGAGGCCCGTGCCAAACGAGGCGAACAAGGCCTATTGGCAAATGATGGACCCTTGTTGCGAGGACAATCACCAAGGTAAACACCGTGCATTGAGGATACTTTTACATCATGTTGCTGAACGTGCTTCTTTTTCTTTTTAGATTGACGACGCAACAAGAAATCATCCGGTCAGCTTTGTATGCAGTGCTTGTAGGCATCAGCTTTTGGCTCATGTTGGTGTTCATGACCTATAACGGTTACTTAATGCTATCCGTAGTGCTTGGAGCAGGTGTTGGTCACTTCGCGTTTGGTCAAGGTCATTTGACAGCAGATAGATCCATCCAATGCCATTAGTTGTTGTAGCATTTTTCTCCCATTCTCTTACTTAGCCTACACTACCATCATCGTCATCATCATCATCATACTTAATATTATATACCGCCATTTACAACTTATACTATACTATACGTGACGTGACGTGACCAATAATGGCTATAATGGATGATGGATACTGGTAGTCATGTGCCCTCATCTCATCTTATGCAATCACACGTTATGCATTAGATCTTGTGTTCCCATTCCTTTTGTTCTCTGTAACAACTACTGGGATCCAAGAAAAAGGAGACGATTGATGTAATGCTCTTTGTAAGGTTATTAGGGGCTCCATGGCCTGTGGTCTCGAACACACAAGGGGGTCATGAGCCTTATCATGCTTTGCTCTTGCAAGTAAATGTAGATGTTGGAAATCATTATTCTTTACTTGTTAATCGTTACACGATGACTGCATGAGCACCAAGGGAGTGGTTGATGGCGGGAATTCGGGCATTGTTATTACTGTACATGTTGTACCTCGGTCATCTGACATAAGGATCCTATACCCGACAAGACACTTTAAGCTAGCCTGTGTGTATAAGATGACCCATGAAAACTCTATTAGCTCACAAAAACAATGAAAGGGATCACGTGATTTACGATCACGACCATACTATGTCCGTCATCGACATGCGTCCAAATACATGATGACAGCCCATAATAGCACAAAAAGACAAAAACAAGTGTGCAAGATACAAATCGATGTTTATTGGATAGATGACAACCAACAAAGTCTTGCAGAATGGAAAAGTCCAGGGTAGGTCTTCTAATTCCTCGGGTGAGCTTTACTAGAACAACCCCGGTCAACTGTATTATTCATCCTTACATCTTGTTGTGGCGAGAAAAGGGGTGCTTTATTTCTTGCAACCACAGCCAGCACAAGTACAAGTGGTACCACAGTTACTAAAGACAAGATGGTGAATCTCTATGCTTATGAAGGATGATGATGAGAATACTTACCCGCAGCATTTACCGTCGCTAGATTGCATGTTTGAATATAAAACTTGATGGAGGAAAGAAAGATTGGGGAAGAAAAAGCAAGCGGCGACAGGTTTATATATCTTTTTTAGAATGAAAATGAACTTTATTTTTTTCTCTATAGTACTGATTTGGGATGAGAGAGGAGCGTAGGGGTACACGAGCGTGGGGATCACACGCAAAATAGGACTGGTTGGTTGTGGTGGTGAATGGTGAACGGGTGCATCATATCATCATCTGATTGTTTTTCGAATATCCTTATCGGGATTGAGACATGCCGCCGTAAGAGACTTGTGCATTGGCTCTGTTGGCCAGGGCCTGCTTGTGAACCTGTGCCTTCTTTTGCAAAGTGGGACTAGTGCCTTCAATCACATCGAATACTTCAGAAGCAAAACGTTGCTCAAATGTCTTTTCAGATCGCTTGGAAGCTGAATCAAGCATCCATACAATAGCTCGTCGACGACGTTGACGTAAACGCAAAGGTGTTGGTACATGGAGTGCCTTGCTGCCCTTCTTCGTAGTCGTGAGCTTCATAAGGGGTGATGCCGTTTCAACAGCCTCTGACAAGGTTTGATAAGGATCGGTAATGCCGGGTTTCTTCTTCAATTCCACCATGCTGTCAGAAACAAGACGTTGTGCGCGTGCTTTCTTGCCGTCTCGCATAATGGTGTTGACAAGTTGGCTGACCAAGTCATCCTTGGGAACATGTGTCTCCGTTGTTAACGATCGTGTGAGAAACGAAGTGGTCTGCTTTCTGAATGCTTGCAAGAGAAATGACATGGTTTTAGGCTGTGAAATGGCGACTGAGTGAAATGCGACGAACGACCTTGGAATAAGTGGTGGCTTGTGGAAACAAAAGAAGCCAGGGCACGGCACACACCAGCCAATGAGGATCAATTATCGTTGCTATGCAACAATGGGACCATTATCCTTCCACCCTTCTTCTTTATATAAACCTTATACACACAAACTCTCTCTCATTCTCTATCTCTTGATCGTATTGACAGAGAAAGATGGAATATCAATCGATGGGTTTCAATAATGAAAAAGATGCCTCTTTGGTTGGCCATGCATGCTGGATACTATCATCATCAAGTTGCATTACCTTTTATATACGTAGTGGATGCAACATGGGAATGGTTAACAGGGAAAACAAAACGTTTTTGTATAATGGAGGTGCAAGATTGCAACAAGGGTTGTTTTGAATATGGCGGTAAAAGCCTTGGGTGGGCAGCGAGTGTATAGTGGCTGGCAAATGAAACACTTCGATGGGATTATATGTTGCTTTCCTAGCTAGTATTCAACAAGGTGTGTTTTGTATCAGTGGAAGGATGGTACAAGGGATTTTATTGTGCATAGAGCATGTTGTGGCATCCATGAAGCTTAAATTGCATAAGCGCGGAGACCAATATCAAATATCAGCAAGTGCGGGCCCAATGCAAAGCACCTCTTGACAAGCTACTTGTTCTCATGTCCGCTACAATTGAGCAATGCCTTCGTGAAAGGGAATGCGGTCGTCTCAAATTCAGGCCTCGACTAGGATTTACGGGCAATACCTTTGGTATGAATCTTCATTGTGAAATGGGAGTCTCTCTCTTGCAACTAAGCATTGCTTTCTCAGCACAACGAATCTATGGCGACGAATTCCTTATTTCTCGTCTCACTCTTGAGAAGGAGCTGAAGCATCACACGGGTTGCGTCAACTCATTATAGTAAGTGAGCCGGGATATAGATAAATGCCAATGTATATATAAACACTCATGTATAATATAGCTGGTCTCAAACTGGTGATAAACTCTTATCAGGATCCGATGATACGCGCGTTTGTATATGGAAGCCATGGGAAGATTATTCACTTGGATGCAGCATCGATACTGGTATGAAATGGAATAATAGCGACTTTTTTTCGATACTCATCATCTTGGATTGCAGGTCACAGTGCCAACATTTTCTCTGCAAAGTTCATGCCAGCAACCTCAGATAGCGTGGTGATCTCTGCCGCTGCCGATTCGGAAGTGCGTGTGTTTGATGTCAATGGATCCAACAATCATGGACAACTTCGACATGTTTATACTTGCCATAGTGCCAGCGTCAAGCGTATTGCCATTGACAATAGCCCTTTTGAATTCATGACATGTGCTGAAGATGGTAAGGAATATCCCAAGAAGAAGGTTGTTGTTCATCGCATTCATATTTGCATACGTAGGAACGGTCCGCCACTTTGATTTACGTCAACGCCATGTTTGCTCTCCGCATACAATCAGTTCATTTCTGGGAGGACGACAACCTTCAAGACGATATGATCAACCACGTGGACGAGATGTAAAACAAGGATGCCCTTCACCTTTGGTCGACTATAGCGAGTATGATGTGGAACTCAACTCCATGTCATTGAATCCATTACATCCTCAGTACTTTATCATTGCCGGCAAAGATGATTTTATTTATTTGCATGATCGACGCATGGTGGGACAAGGTGATCGTGGAGGCGCCAATGTTGCACACCATGCAAAATCACGTTGCGTTAAACGATTCACCTCATCCTCGGATCATCGTCGACGACGAGCACGACAAATCACAGCATGCAAATTCAACGGCTCAAATGGACGAGAGGTAATATACAAAGGGGGGAAAACCAAGCCTATCTCTTAAGACTGATGGATGTTTTCTATTGAAGTTGATTGGCAGTTGGCTATCCGATGGCATTTACCTTTTCGATATGCATGATTCACCTATTGAACGATCACCAGTCAACACGGCACGCTCATCTTCTCAGCCTAAATCAACCAACCGGGACGAGGTACCATTCTCAGGGAGAAATCTGGTGATACAACGTTTTCGAGAAGGAGAGCTCAATGATGCTATCGTTGAGATTGACAACTTATTGGCCAAAACGGATGAGAGTTTGGGAGCACATGATGACAACACCACAACAGAAGAAAACATGATTGAGAAGATATGGGAATTGTGCATGATGAGTGCTGTACGGTTACGGCGGATATATGAAGGTCGTGCAAGTCAATTTGCTGACGAGGAATTACGAGGCGAGGAGGTGGCATCAACGCGATTGTTTATTCGTGAGGCTGAAGCCGTGGCAGTTGATATTCATTGTACACGTGGTTACTGGTGCCTTGCTGTTGGCTTATGGATTGCATCAGGTGGACAACGCAGCAATGGATGCGAAGATCGTAAGGATTGGTTAGAAAAAGCTCAAGTTTATCTCGAAGAGGCACGTGCCATCTACACAAATGCCTTGTCTTCCAGCAGCAGCAGCAGCAGCAACAGCAGCTCGTCATCATCTTCTTTATCCAGTGGTGCTGAATCCTCGCTTGCCGCCTTCAACAAAAAAATTGATACGCTTCAACGAGATATCATAGCAGCCTTACATCGTGAGGAAGAAGAGGACGATGATGATGATACACGTTCGGAAACCACTACGATGGATCGATGGAAATGGCTTGACAGCATGTACATGCAACCCATGGAAGAGGATACTCAACCATCAAAATCACGCCAATCTACCGGATCACCAGGAAATGATGGTGTCGACGCGACTAGTGATGCCGCTGCTGAACATTCTATACGAAGCACTTCGACCTCGCGACATGCTACAATTGCATCCAGTGCTAGTGAGCGACCTGCATCCGATAGTGAAACTAGCAATATGGATATTGAGATTTCAAATGAAAATGACGAGAGCAACTCTGATACCCAGCATTCTGATAATTCAACGGTTGTCACCATCGATACACAACATGATCATCATCCTGATTCGCACGAGTCGTCATCATCAAGCACAAGCGGGTTTGAAGGCGAGAGCGATATCTCTATGGGCGAAGACACGGATGAAGATATCTCTGAAGATGACGAATATGAAGAAAGCAACCCGTATTATGATGAGGATGATCATGAGGAATCGGATGAAGATGATGATGCTACTTCACTAAGATCCATATCCGAGCTTGAACCTGACGTGGATATTATTGCTCATCGAAAAAAGTACGTGGGTCATTGTAATGTCAGGGTAAGTTATTTGGGTTTATTGTTGCGTTTTGAATGAGACCATCTCTGACAATGATGCCAATACGTAGACAATCAAAGACGTTAACTTTTATGGATTGAATGACGAATACATTGTTTCGGGAAGCGACTACGGCTATATCTTTATATGGGACAAGAAAACAGCACGCATAGTGCAGATTTTACAAGGTGATGAGGACACTGTGAACATCGTACAGGTAAGGAAAACACGATAGCATTGGCAATTGGAGCTCATCATCATACTCAATTAGGGTCACCCACGGATACCTGTGATAGCAACATCAGGCATCGAGAACACCATCAAGATTTTTTCACCCACATCAGCTGTGGCAACTACCTCACGCAAGCAGCATCCCAATCTTCGATCATCATATTCAGAATCATCAAGAATGTACGAGGCCGATGATATAGTAACGCGAATGATGGAAAACAACGTTACCACTGGTGATCATTATTTTACCCGACGTATGCTTTCATCTATTACTCGACAATTTCGACGCGGCGGCAATCTCGATGATGTGTTGATGATGGATGATGATGACGACGAAATGCATATAGATTGCCGAGTGCAGTAGAATCACATGTACAATGAAAAATTCTGCAAGGGACCATGATGATCTCTATAATCCCCCTTTCCCCCCCTTTAATCCCCACTTTCCAATTCCCATACAAGCGATTTACAAAAACAGCAAAATATAAACATGTTCTTGTTCTCATGTCAGTGTATCGAAGGAAGGATGATGTTGTAAACTGGATCGAATCTATATAGATGGTGCGACCAGGGGCGAGAGATAGAGAGATGATTTGTATCGGGTGTTGTTGCTAGGAAGATAAGACTCGAGTTGGCGAATAATCCGTTTAGTGGGCATGAGCATCCACAGATTCAACGTCATAGCCGATCAAGTTTCTGCGACCAACGATTTCACCGAGAAGGAAGAAGGTGTAAAGTTCGGCAGCAACAACGCCACCCTTGACGACATCACCAGCAGTAAGGTTCTTGAAGATCGAGGGCTTAAGGTTCTTTTGAACAATTTGTTGAGCTTCGGCAAACTGGGCACCAGAGGGGAAATGCATGCCTTCCTTGACATAGACTTGCTTAGCAACCTCAGCGGCAACCTTGGCGTTGTAGACAACGGGCTTTTGGATAGCTATCGAACGTATTGACAATGAGCCTGTGTTCATTACGAATGCAATGTTGTTATTGTCAGCGACTCGAAGCACCTACCGTTCAACTTGGAAAGAGTGCCCTGAAGAGCTCCAACGATCTTGGACGACATGATGCGTGTTTAAAAAAAGAGAGAGTGAGAGAAAGGGAAGACTGTAGCCAGGTCCAAGCGCTGGGCTGTGGTAAACAAACAGCAGCCACCGACCCATGCATTCACATCCCGCTATCCCACCTTCGAACCAACCTTGTTCTCTTCATACAATACACTCTCTCACCTATGCTCGCCTTTATCAAACGGAACTTTGTGCCAGCAATGGCAGTTACCATTGTGCCATTGGGTTACTTTTTCGGTATCCAACTTCGTGAAGATCGCGATTCGAAACGGATCAAGGAGCAACTACAACAACAAAGCGAGGAAGAACGGATAGCACAACTCGAGAAAAAACGCGCTGCTCTTATTGCTGAACGTAACGCCATCATGGAGAGACGTGCCAATACTGATAGCAACAAATAATACGCATCACACATCATCATCATCATCATCCTCATCCTCCCTTCATCTCTTTTTCTTATATCCCCGATGTTGCCATGTCAACGAGAACAGTAAATGGATCATATAGTAGTGATTTATGCAACAAGCAATTGATTATTTACATTATTGAAATAAAGAGATCTAATTACATTTAAGCCAAGAGGACGGCAAAGCTAGCTGCAAAAAGAGTGACAAAAGCAGCAGCTTGGATCATAACAGATTGAGGCAATTCTGAAGAAAGTGAGCCAGCAGCCGAATTTTGACCAGTAGCTTCTGCTGCGAGAGAGGAAGCTGCAGAGTGCATGCCTCCTTGACTTGTAGTGGCACTAGCACCAGCTGCTGGAGATGATTGACCAGCACCAGCAGGCGATGAAGCTTGCTCAGTAGCTGATTGGGACATTGACATACCCGAGGCTTCTGAAGTCGAGCCCATCATACCACCAGTGGTCTCGGATTGCATACCAGCACCACCAGTTTGCGTTGGTGAAGCACCACCACCCATTCCAGTTTGGCCACCATTGGTTTGTTGACCACCAGCACCACCATTAGTACCAGAAGGTGCCACTTGGGCGCTTGTCATGGAGGCTGTATACATAATCATGTTATTAAATACCCTTCAAATGGACTAATAAAAGTATACATACGTTGAACCACAGAGAGAGATTGAGCTTGGACCACAGCTGCCAAGGCGATTGCAGCGAGCATAGTCTTTGGCACCATCATGTTGTTTAATTAGAGAAGGGATAAGAAGTGTCAAATCTAAATCACCCATCGCACGTGCTTTATACAATGCACATCCTTGTGTGAAACCCATGCATACAATGTTTTATTAGGCTAGGGGATGAGAGAGAAAAATCGGGATCTACAACAAACATGACCATCCAATTACCACCGATAGCATCACTACCAATGAGCATGGCAGGGTTCTCTTTGCATCACTGGTTTTAGATGTGCCGAAAACCCACAATTGTTCTCCGTCGGTAGGGTGGGTGAACAAAATATTGGCATTGGTACCATTCGGGTCGTAACCATTGACCTTCCAGCCGCTATCAATTGCGTTGTCTAGTATGGTTTTGTTGTTGTTGCCCATATCATCGATATCAAAGTTTTCTGTAACCACGCTTGACACGTTCTTTAAATATTGTTGAAGCTCAGCGGGTGTGTATGCCTTTTTGGCAAGCACTAATGCCATAGCACCGGATACATCTAATGTCAAGGGTGTTAATATGTATATACATGTTGTCGTCAACGTCTAATGAAAACTTACGTGGAGCAGCCATGGATGTCCCAGTCAACTCTTTGGAGGCATCAACACCTGTATTCCATGTCGATTGAATATTGGTGCCTGGAGCAAATCTTCATGCAGATTGATTTAGATGATGCACATCATTGTTTGTTACATAGGAGAAATTAAGCTTACATATCGACGCATTTGCCAAAGTTGGAATAGTAGGCGATCGAATCATCTTGATCGATGGCACCTACAGTGATCGCTTCTGGTGCTGATCCCGGTGAATACTTGCATGCGTCTTCACCATAATTGCCCGCTACATGAAATAACAACCTCGGTCAGATGTATGATACAACGAATGGGGGTTTTCAAAAAGATGCAAATTACCTGCTACAACGACATGAATACCCAAACTTACAGCTTGAGCAATAGCATCATTGGCAACTTGATTGTAATCAGCTCCGAGCGATAGGCTGTATATACACACACATGTCAATAAATGATATACATGGGGAGGAATCGATATTGCTGCTTACTTTACAACGGTCTTTGAGTCATTACGATGTTGGTCGACTACCCATGAAAGGCCTTTGAGTAAATCAGACAACATGCCGTTGCCATCATTATCGAGCGTCTTTACGGATACAACATTGGCTTGCTTGGCAACGCCATACGAGGTGCCACAACACACGCCTGCTACAAAAGTGCCGTGTCCATGCTCATCAGCATCGGCATCATTTGTTTCGCCGTCGTAAACAAATGATGGTCCATATCGCACACGACCTTCAAGTTCTTCATGATCGCCTTTGACACCGGTATCAAGAATGTACACATCAACACCAGCGCCTTGGCTGGTAGGAAAACGGTATTGTCCATTTTGCCCTGTTCGTTGATCAATGCGATCAAGTCCCCAACTGGGTGGATCTTTTTGAACCAATTCTTGTAACGAAAGAGGTACATCTTTAACCCAATAATGGACACTAGCATCCGTTGGCAGGGATGATTCAAAGGCTGCTGAGTAAAATTCGCCGGCGTACCATCGTAGGCTGCCAATGGATGAATATGGACTGCTATTTTCTTTGTCGTCTTTTGTTGAATTGCTGGAGGTGTTGTTGAAAGCATGGCCGTATTTTATGGAGGTCTTTTGGATGATGCTGCTATTGGTACGAAATGATTGAATATGCTGAATATGATTGGTGATGGAAATGGTATCTATGTCGGGTTTGAGCACCACTATGTATCGCCCGGTGGTGGTGGTGTCATTGTCATTGTTGCTGTTGGTGGTGGTGGTGGTTGCTGTGATAGATTCGATGCAAAAGGCAGTGATGAAAACTGTCAGGGGAAAAAGGTAAAGAAGGATGTGCATATCAAAGGAATGGAAAGGGCCTTATGCGCATTACGATTGCAGAAAGCGAAAAAGAGAGAGTGAGTGAGAAAGGAAAAAGAAGCTATCTGCCACGCAACGCACAAGATGAAAACACTTTTTGTGTATCGTGTTTTGGTACAAGCGTAGCACAAATCAACCGGTGTAATTACCATTTGTGCAACCCTATAGCATCTTTAGTGCCATTTGCATTGTCTAGCCATGACCGCCCATTGTGGCAAAACGAGTCCCCGATATTTTGTACATGCTAGGAATAAAAAAGGGGCTAAAATCGATATTAAAGAGAAACATGAAATATGCCACTTATAGCAAAAATGACAACTTCTTCGACTTCTACTGCTACCTCAAAATGAAATGAACACGGCTGTTGTGTCACATGGCCATTCTGGTGGTCTGGGCTGTGTCGTCAGCAAATGAAATAGAGCGGTGCCTGGACCACATCTCTCTTTTTTTTCCCGCTAACGCTTATAAATTCGGGTGTCGATGCAAATGTTGACAACTCAAATGGGTAGTGCGTGCGGCTTGTATTGAATTCATGTACATAGGAAGAGTCACGCCAACAAAGAACTGAGGTGTAATGGTACCCATGTTACTATGCGGAGCAGTAATCATCCTCGTGGTTACCAGTTTCCCCTTTCCAGCTCCATGCTTTCACGTAATTGTATTGAAAGATGCAACAACTCGATGTTGTGGATGGCATCAAGTTATCTTTATTCACATATCAACACGCTACTACTATGTAAGAAGAACCATCAGCTATTGTAGAGTTGTGGATCACGACATCTCTAGTGGTTGAAAATCCATCTCGTATATACTTGTCACCGATTCAATGAACGCGTATGTCTGCCATAAATGAAATTGACTTTGTAACCTGCATACCACATGGTGACACTGTCAGATTAGATTGACAGATACTGGCAATCTAGGTACCGCTTTCCAATAATGTGGATTCCACGGCATCGATTGTGTATCCAACAGCTGCTTGAAATACATTCATCCCACTTTCCTCGTTATGATTGATATCACACTATAGTCGATTGCTGTTTATTGTATACTTGGTTGAAGGAAGACAATGGTGAAAAGTCCCTAATGCTATCATAATCCAAGTGGGGATCTAGCTGGCGTATGCTGCGGTCGATGATTGTATAATGGCAGACGTCTTGTACGGCGTAGAGTAGTTGTACAGGAAGTTGGTGGATCACGAAAATCGGGTTGGTACGTATCAAGTGAAAAGCCTTTATCATACGAGAAAAAAGTGTGCTGAGGATCACTATGCCTTGATTCGCGTTATCCATTCCAACATGTCCTTTGCATATCCATTGTCATAACCATCGTCATAAACAGGGTTGTTTCTTGCTGTTGACCACCATCCTCAAACATGTCCACGAGTTGTTGGTAGTTGAACAAGGATCAATATCGGCATCCTGTGCTGTTCCCAATGCTGAAGACAAGCTTGTATGTCGTCTTCCTCAGCGTATAAACGAGACGCTGAAGATGCTGCTGATAAAGCTCATTGCGTCAACTTGGATTGCTACCACATTCACCATTGTATGTAGTTCCTACCTTTATCCTTCAGGATGGCCTTGATTGAGTTGGAGCATTCACGATTAAGAGTTGGATTGAGATCTCATTGGTTGTGTGGCGTTGAGAGTATAAAACAAAGGAAGAACAGAGTGTCCCTCAAAAGAAGATCGTGCATGACCCTTAACGGGGTTTCAGACAGCGACACACACACACCTGCCCCTTCCATATGTAATGCAAAGTTGCGCTTTCACTCAATTGTATCTTGTTGTCATCTTCTCCATCCACTTTTGTGACAAAAGAATAGAATAATATGATCACTGTTGCATGAGAATCCTATATAACAATTGTTGCCATTCCAAATCATTGAAAGAGATACGTAGCATGAAAAAGAGCACGTTTCAAGTCAATTGGTCTCCTGTTGTCATGGTTACTATCACGTGGTAGTGGCTGTCATAATCTGCTAACGCAACTATGCTTGCGCGATTTTCGCTATTGTGATCTTTTTTTCTTCAAGTGTGTGAACATTGACATAAACTTGCCAAATTCGGAGTATGGCATTGCTGTCAATGAGCGGAAACCAATCACAGCGGGTGAGCTCGAATGACGTGATGTTATGTAGGGTATATGCATGAATCCAAGCCAAGTACAATGCAAAAGGAAAATGGTTTATTACACTATACAAGAAAAATGCACATACAACGAACGAGAAAGCAATGATCATAAGTATACACAAGAAGGATGATGGATTACTTTATCTATCTACTACTACTACTTTTGGACCATGCGATACTTTGCAACGATCTTGTTGAGGGCCATACCCAATGTTCGCCATGGAAAGACTTTGAGGTCCTTTTCAATGTTTCGTGGCTTTGGATGAGGGAAATTCATGATCAACTTGAAAAAGTCTGTACTTTCTGGACGTGATTTTGATACAGTCAATGGGCGAAAACCTTCCAGATTACGTCTTACGCGGTTCTTTTCTTCGACGGTGAATTGCATATGCATAACAACTTCGAGCAAGTGAATGAGATCAACGGATGTGATGAAATAGTCGTTGCGCTCGGGCCAATAGATGCATGAAACAATAGTAAATCCTTCGATCGAATTGACTTGACCACGATGAGCTTCTTGAGCAACAGGCTGGAAACCGCAACGGATGATTTGACCTTCTTCATCACGCCAAAATTGAACAAGTCGACGACGCTGTGCCCATTCATCGGGGGTCCACCCATCACACATTGCATCCAAATCCCCTTCAATGCGTAGCTGTACTCGATTTGGGCTAGCTGGGTCAAGTAATGGCGATGTGCTAAGGGTATCACGGTTGTACGATGTTGCTCTTGCCGGTGAATAGTGGCTATTATTACCACTCACATTTGGAGCTCCCCCAGCAGCAGCTGTACTAGATGGTGGTGGTGCTGTTGATGGAAACACTGGGCTAAAATCAAAACCACCCATCATGGATGTTGTATCATATCGCTGCAATTCAGGCTGTGGCATGCGTGCAGGCATTTGATTACTTTGCTGTTGATACAATGGTGGTGGTTGTTTGTATTCTTGAAAACCGGGTGCATTTTGAAAACCTTGTGGAGGATGCTGCAAACGATAATAGGGATCTTGTTGTTGTGGCTGTTGCTGTTGTTGGGCATACATAGGATTGTGATAGTTGTATGGCGATGCAGCCATATCTTGCTGATAATACATGCGTTGATCGTAGTATGGTGGTGCCTGTTGTTGCTGTTGTTGCTGATCCATAATCATAAGACCACGCTAGTGTCAGTTGTTAGACAATGAATACTACAACACACAGTGAGACGAAACAAGGGTTTGACTTACCCGTTTATAAATTAAAAAGAGAGAGTGAAAAGGATAACACAATGCTGCGACTTTTGGCCGTTTTGTTGAGTGGGGGTGGTCGAAAATTCTGGGAGGATTAAGCGATCTCATTGCATCTGTTTCACATGCCTTGTTCATAAATGCAAACAGCGACAAACACCCAATCCCTTATTCCCTTCCCTTATATCATCTACACTTTGAGCTGCATAACAATGTCACCACGCTAGTCATGGGGCCACGCACTATTTTCATTGACTTTCATCTTGCTGTATAATTCATAGCGCTCTATGTTGACAGGTCAAATGGGCATGGGTTTTAATTGGTCCACTGATCCCCACGGGAGAAAAAAGGAAAAAGGACATTGCTTCCATTTCTACCAAGAGCAGGGCGGAAAGGGAAAAGGGTGAATGAATCCCCGTCGTCATTGCCATGGTAAAGAGGTCGTGGCATGATTTGCTGGATATATCCGAGAAAAGGAAGAATGACAGTCCTCCCCTTTTTTGGCGTATCTTTTGTATGTGCGTGCGTGTGTGTGACATTTACTTCCATCCTTGCATGATTCAATTTGCTAACCACAATGAAAACATACCACTCAAAGAGCATGCCATTGAATGCTTAATAATGATGAATAATGAGTAGCATGTCTACCATTGTTTGATCATGAAAGAGGATGACCTTTATGTATGGGAATATGATAATAGGAACAAAGAAGCGTTGCCAATGAGGTAAACTAATTATATACCTTGTATATGGTTCAATTGAGGCAGTGATTATTCTGGCACCATCACAATACCACCTACTGAATGAGGACGCGGAAGGTGAAAAACGCTCCCTTGTGCTTCCACTCCTCGGGCTGAACTCTTTTATATACAGCCTTCTCTTTCTTTTTACTCACCTTTTTTTGCCTCAAAAAGCAACACGATGAGCAACGGCAACAGGCGGCTACTCCAAACTGACAATGTCTTTCTCTACATTCCAAACATCATTGGTACTATCTCTCCTGTCACCCCGTCAAGTCAATGGTGCATCTAACAGCTTTTGGATATAGGCTACACGCGTATTATACTAGCTTCAGCTGCATTATACTACATGCCATGGCATCCAAAGGTGTGCACTATCTTGTATTGTATCTCGTGCTTGTTGGATGCGGTAGACGGCAACGCTGCACGTTACTTTGACCAATGTATGATACTCGAAAAAAGGCTATAAATGGGAGCATTACTAATACATGACTGGATGAATTACAGGTAGCAAGTTTGGGGCTGTACTCGATATGGTGACTGATAGGTAAGGGACATGGATGATATGGTGAAATGGCATAGTGTGAGTCTAACTCGGTATTTGGTATCAAAGATCCACCACCACTTGTTTACTCTGCTTTCTTTCCCTGAAATACCCTGCATGGACTATCCTCTTCCAATTCTTGATATCGTTGGACTTCAGCTCTCATTATATGCACATGTACAGGTAAATACAGATGCAAGGTTACTATATTCGTGGATGAAAGCTGAATGAGGTCTATCATTAGTTCAATGACAGAAGGTTCATCCAGCCACAAGAAGATCTCTCAGTCAAGCAATCGATTTCTTCAACTTTATTACAACAGCAATGTACGTGTGGGGATGGAGCATTTATGGGATTATTCGATTGGGGAAGAGCTAACTATGAGAGCAATAGGTCGTGCTTTTCATTATGTGTGCCGGTAACGAGCTTTTCTTTGTTGCTCTATACGTCTTCAAGTTTTTCCAAGGCCCTATTAATGGTAAGTTGGGCGTGTGTGTATGTGGTTGGAAAGGTACCTCAAGAGACTGATGGATGGGATGGGATTGATAGCTGCATGGTGGATCGTCTTTGCCGTGAGCGGTGTCATTTGCTTCCTCAAGCAATTCATCAACGTTATCCAAATCGTGAACGCCAGCAGGGTATTGGCAACCATTGACAAGGAAGAGAGAGCCAAGGCGTTGAACGCCAAGAAGGAATAATATAGCTACATTATATACATTGATTAATAGCGTGATGATCTTATTGGAGTTGGAATGAGTGGTGATAACAATACATGTAATGGTTGGGCAGTTGAACTGCATCTCACAGCTGTGCTTTTCTTTTTGTGTCCGGTGACTTGGTTCGTTAGACCACATTTCGGTGCTGCAGAGCTTTACTAGGCTGATCATCACGTGGGATATCGTTCTTCTCACACTATGGACTTGCGCTGTCAAGGCCGTGAAGCAAGGATGTTCACATGGCATGTACAAAGATAGCACTAGCCTGCACCCCTGCCGATCACCGATCCCACGAGTAAACGACATGTGCAAAATCCATTTTTGTAATACATTTCCTCTCCACAGTCGCACAAATAACACTAATCAATGATTCATTCGTCATTATGCACATCCAATATCATCAAAATAAACGACCTTTCAATACAATCAACATGTATAATGGACTATGAGGCTATAAGACAATGATGCGTCTCATTCTAATTCACGCTATTACATCAATAGTCCTACTAACTTTTTCTTCCCTTGGATCTCCGCGTTATTGATCTCCAAAGGAGGAGGATGACGACTGCGTACATACACTGATTAACTGGCGTGGATAACAACTATACGTTTGTGATTGTAAGAGTAATAGGTATTGGCTAACAAGTATGCGTCCAAACATGTCGAGCAACGTTTTAGTATGCAAACCTGAAAACGATGTACGTGTATGCAACATTGGTGATCGCTCATCAAGGGATAGCATTTTCCCTTAGTTAGTAGCAAGGCTGGCTCGACCGATCGGTTGTATTAAATACATGTCAAATAAATGGACACTCATCACACAGACAGCAGGGCGATCTTGGTCATACCGCTACACAGCAATGAGTTGCACAAGCGTGCTTACACAGTGGAATCTGACGGACTTTCTTCGCTTTTAATATAACTATTGGGACCCCAACAAAGCAATAAGACAAGACGATGTGAGCGCGTGATACGAAGATACAAGAAATTTTAGGACATGATGTATATAAAGAGCACTTCTAATCATGAATAAGGACCAATAGTTTCACCCCTTTGATGGGACAATCACGCCTAAGAGAATAAAACAAAGAAAGCAATCAAGTATGCAATGCAACTAATGTAAGAAGGTAAACAAGTTCAGGAGCCGTTTCATATCGCGATGAAGGATGCTTACCATAACCAGCACCGAGACGAAAAAGTTTAATCGTATACTCTCTCTCTCTTTTCCTTGCTTCCTTCCTTTACCCTATCCTCTCGCCTGTCCTCTCTTTTTCTCTCTCCCTCTCTCTCCTTTCCTTTAATTCATCATGTCGACCAAGACTGTGCCGGCAAACTTGCCTGCCGATATCACCGCACAGAATGAAGAGCTTTTGCGAATCGTTGAGAAGCAGCGCATAGTCATTCAGAACCTCCAAAAGTCGTTAGCCATAATGACAGATGAACGCGACAATTTGTTGGAACGCAATCAGGACCTCGAACAAGAGCGACTTGTCAACGGCCATGGAAATAGTACTCGTACAAGCGATGGTCCTGTACCACCACCACGTTCACCCTATCGACAAAACACGAGTTCGCCATCGAATCAACAACCTCAACAAGACACTGGATGTGCCACTGTGTGGGAGCCTACACTGCCTTCGACATATAGCTATGATCGAAAACCAGCATTGGAGCAAGGTAGTAGTGGTGGTAGTAGCCCCCAAAATAGCCATCATCAGGAACCTCCATCACCCCCTCAGTTACAAACCAGTCGTAGCTTGACAACCCATGATCGTATCGATGACGACCGTAATGGATATCTTGTTCAGCAACACAAAGATGAACAACAACAACAGCGTAGATATGCCGAAGAACAAGCTCAGCGTCAACGTGAAGAACAAGCTCAGCGTCAACGCGAGGAACAAGCTCAACGTCAACGTGATCAAGAAGCTTATGCTGAAGAACAAGCTAGACTGCAGCGACAGGCTGATGAACAAGCACGTCGTCAACGTGAACAAGAAGCGTATGTGGAAGAGCAAACAAGGTTACATAGGCAAGCAATGGAGGAACAAATGCGTCGTCAACGGCAACAGGATGGATACAATGATAGTCAACCAAGACGGCAACGACATCAAGATACCCATGCAGAAGACCAAGCTCGTTGGCATCGTTATCAACAAGATGAGCAACAACAACAACAACATCATGCAGTGACCTCGCCTGATATTCATGTGGATGAGCAAGCACGGCTTTATCATCATCAACAGCAGCAAGAAGCTTATTATGCTTACACAACAGATGAGCCCCAGTCACCAGCATTACCCAGTACTCCTCGTACCCACGAGGGACAATATCACGGTCCTTTCACTCCAGGTCCCATGGCAGGAATTTCAGTCAAAATCCTTGGCTCTAATATCTTCACCAACGACAAGGGCCAAGAAGTTATTGCTTTCACTATCTCAGTTCGTGGAAAGACGAGTGACGACCCCAACGCTACTCCTCAAGAACAATGGCGCATCCAGAAGCATTACTCTGATTTCTTGGCTCTCGATGCTCAGGTACAACCCCCCCCCCCATGGCAACATGCACTCATCCCAACTAGTTTACTAATGTCTTTTTCTTTCTCTTTGATAACTAGCTCAAATCACACGATCGCTCGGTTGAACAGCACATTGGCAAGCTTCCTGATCGTGCCTTGTTTGCCACCCATGCTCCCAACAAAGTTGACCAACGCAAGGTCGGGATATGATATGATTTCTTTATTTGCTCTTGTTACTGACATGTCTATTTTTAAGCTCGCCATGGAACAATACCTTCAACATGCTATCAGCAGCCTGCAACTGACCGAGGTTACTGCAACGGTTATTTGTGAGTTCTTGAGCTCCAACGTGATTGACAAGGCACTTTACAGCAAGGTAGGATATACTTTTTCTGCGTTCATGTGTTGTGTAACGTTGCGAATAATGAATTCGTGTTACTAGGTTTCAAAATACAGACAAGGTTATCTCAACAAGCGTGGCAAGAATTTCGGTGGTTGGAAATCACGTTTCTTTATCCTTGATGGTCCTGATCTTAAATACTATGAGAGTGTAAGTACCATACTACTGCTTATTCAATGTGATGATGGCTGATCATACTTTTTTCGTATATATAGGAGGATGGTCAATATTTGGGATCCATTCGTTTGACCGAGGCACAAATCGGCAAGCAAAAAGCAACCGAGCAAACGGGCAGTTCCAAGGACCAACCCTCATTCAAACACGGCTTTATCATTGTGGAACCCAAGAAATCTGCTCCTGGTGGTTTAGCTCGTCACGTGCTTTGTGCTTCATCCGATGAGGACCGAGATGCTTGGGTGGAAGCCATGTCACAACATGTGGATCAAGAAGCCGTCAACAAGCGCAAAAAGGGCAATGAAAAGGGATCCTCGTCATCCTCATCCTCATCCAAGAACGATATCAAACCGGTGCTGGGCACTGTTGAACATCAACGATCAGGCTTGGATGAAGCTCATTATGCACAGCTGATGAATCTCACCAATATGAATCGACAAGATGACAGCGATAATGGCAAAAAGGATAAGAACAATGGACAACGTAAAGGCTTTTGGTCCAAAAAGATGTTTGCGGGATCATCCAACAACAACAACAATAACAACAATCGCTCAGCAGTAGCAGCAGCAGCAGCAGCTGGAAAAGATGGTCGTAAAGAGGCTGAGCCTCTTGGTGCCAAACAAGTCTTTGGTATACCCTTGGAAGATGCTATTCGTGTGGCCAAGGTGAAGGATGAATACGAGATCCCGGCTATTGTGTATCGCTGCATTGATTACCTTGAAGCCAAGAACGCTATTCAAGAAGAAGGCATTTATCGTTTGAGTGGAAGTGCTTCCAAAATTCGTGCACTCAAGGCCAAATTCAATGAAGGTAAAAAAAGGAAAACAGGGGTGAGGGTGGAGAGAAATGATAATAGCAAATAGCTCATCATCACATTTCATTCTACAGAGGGCGATGTGGATTTACTTAGTGCGGAAGAGTATTACGACATTCATGCTGTATCTGGTTTACTCAAGATGTGGTTCCGAGAATTGCCCGGCAATGTTCTTACCAATGAGCTGCTCAAGGAATTCTTGAATGTGATGGATTTGATTGATCGACGTGAAAGGATACACGAGCTTGGACGATTGGTGTCATTGCTCCCATTGGCTAATTATACCTTGCTCCGCACACTATCGGTACATTTGATCCGGGTGGTACAAAACGCTGGTCAAAACAAAATGACAATGCGCAACGTTGGCATTGTATTTTCTGCTACTCTTGGCATCCCTACAGGCATCTTGCATTTGTTGTTGGCCGAATTCGACTACATTTTCTGGACAAGTGATGGAAACAGCAACAATAATCCTCCCGTCAGCCCTGTCAATGTTAACGGCTTTACTCCACAACATCAACCACAGCCATCTCAATATCAACCTCCGCTATTACCCACACAAAAAGCAACAACAGCACCAGGCGGAACAACAGGCAGCCGCTTACAATCGATCCGAGAAGAGGGACGTAGCAACCGTAACAGCGTCAGCTACATGTGTGGTGCTCCCCAATCCATTGTCGGCCTTGAACGTAAATGTCACGAGTAATATGACGTTGCATATGAATGCTTGTACTCATTGTCTTTTCTCATAATAGGTGCTACGGGTGTGATTGAAGAGAGCGATGATGATGATCTGGATCTCAATGACGACTTTAACGAAGAACAGCAGCATGGCTATAGAACGGCTGAACGGCAACCCTACTTGCAACCGCAACAAATACATGCCAGCCCAACGACACCAACACCAACATCATATCACCACCATTCTCCTCCTCCTGTGGTTGATCCACATCATCTTGCCTCTCAAGCGTCTCGTTACTACTACTAAATATCTCCTTTATTCATAATGATACCAAGATGTTAGACGCGTGAAATCTATATAACTCTATCGATGGTCTGAAAATGTAATGATATAAAAACGCTTACTGCTTTTGGCAGATTTCCATTTTACACCCTTCTTCTTTCCTTCACTCTTGCTATTTTTCCCTCATGCGCGGTGATGACGATGAGCAACACTACTTTGATCCGACACAGATCACAGCGTCACTCCCTTTACTTCCGTTCGATAACCAAGTCGGTGGTCATGGCTCCTTCTTCCGATTCTCCAAGCAGGCCATTTGCAAAGCTGTTTCCAAAAAAGAACAGAGCTTTTACGAGCATTTAGAACGACAATTGCCCGAGCTACTCCCCTTCATACCTCAATACTTTGGCATTGTCAATGTCACCTATTCAGCAGACTCGGTTCCCCATATTGTGTTTGAAAAGAACAAGCATCTCTTGAGCGATTGGCGAGCTTGTCACCATAGACGTAGCAGTCGACGACATTCGGTTAGTGCGGCACGTGAACAGATCCTACGTGACATCTTCACACCACAAGCGATCCAGGAACGTTTACGACAAGTGAATAGTGAATTCCGACGACCTTCATCATTCCCTGAACGACGTCAACATAGTTTATTGCTACCTGCAGATCAAGACGATCCATTGACAGCTGTATCTTCTTCTCCTACATCGCTTTCTCCTCCTTCTCCACCGCCACCGCCACCAAGTTCTTCATCAAAATCAACCTCGGCAATAGCATCTCGACGTGATCAACAAGATGACGACAATGACAATGATCAAGATATATTTGTGATGGATGAAGATATGACATTGACAACTACTGGGGATGATTGGAAAACACGTGAGAAACCCAACAACCCATGGTCGATGCAAGTCTATCAACGTGATCAGCAAAAAATGAAGCATGACGATCACAAGGAGTATATCATGATTGAGGATTTAACCGATGGTATTCATTTTCCATGCGTATTGGATCTCAAGATGGGGACACGACAACATAGCGTATATGCGACACCAGCCAAAGCAGCCAGCCAAACCAGGAAATGTCAACAATCAACAAGTGCAGCGTTGGGTGTTCGTGTCTGTGGGATGCAGGCGAGTATGTTTTTTACAATGGAGGATGATAAGGTTACACGACATTAACCTATATTCTTTATCTAGGTTTACAAGCAGGGTGATTTCATCTTTCAAGATAAATATCAAGGTCGACGCTTATCTCCTATCGAATTCAGAGACACTTTGGTGCAATTCCTCAACAACAATGGCTGTGTGCAGATTCATCATATACCCGCGGTTCTGCATAAATTGAGACGTTTGGCTGGCATCATACGATCACTGAATGATTATCGATTCTATGGTTCCTCATTATTAATGATCTATGATGGTGATGAAACAAGTGACAAGGTGATGGATGTACGCATTATTGATTTCGCACATTCGGTGACTTCACAAGATCCACGACATGAATTCTCCTATCCTCCTCAGCATCCAAATCAACCTGACGATGGATATTTGTTGGGACTCAAGACATTGACAATTTGCTTCGAGTGGATTTACAAGACCCATGGTGGGGAAGCGAGTGTATTGACCACGCTCGATCAAGACGAAAATGATGTATTTGAAGGAATAGAGAGTAGGGCTGCCATGTGTGGGGTGTAGACAATAAAAAGAGAGACTGTATAAAAAACAACTTTACATTTCATTCGAGAAACCAATAATCTTGGTCAATTGTTCAAACTTGATGTTCTCGCGAACAACCACTGTCTTGGCTTCGTTATCCTTGTTGATAGGAATGTTGACAACGTTTTGTTCCACCTGCCATTGATGCTGCTGGCAGAACTTTTCGAATGCATCACCTTGCAACGAAAGATACGATTGAAGCACGCTGCTGCTGATATTTTGATAAGACATGCTGACAACCTTGGCGACGACGGCACGAATGGCATCATCGAATCCTTGGATATCCTTAACAAGAGCACGGTGTTGTTCAAATGTCTTCCAAAATTCAACGTATCGCGACTGTTCAAGGAGCTGCTGAAGTTGCATCATGCTCTTGACTTGCTCGTCTTCCTATGCCATCAAGATAGCCCTATGTCAGTCGTCACTTTATACAATAAACTCGTCGTCGTTTTGTTACCACATGGTCTGTCATGAGGTACATGCATAAATTGAAATCGGGATTGGGAATGGCGGTAAGAGCCTTGCCGAGGACATTGATAATAACGGTCTTCTTGGTCAATTGGGGGTTGAATTGATAACTATATCGTGCGGATGAAAGGTGTCAGCGATGCATCCTGGTGCTGATGTGTTGTTGCATGATGCTCACAGCTTTAACAATGCCAAGTTGGCCATGAGGTCGTATTCGCCATTCTTGCATTGCGTGGCGAGGTAGTCTTCAAGGACTTCAGCGTTTTCGGGATTGTAACGTTCCACACCATCAATCATAGTCTGAATCGTTTGTGGTCGTTCAACGGATGCTGCCATGATGAATATATGAGACGGATGAAGGATGGATGGGTTGGATGGATTAGGTGGCTACGGATCAATGATGGCTGACTACTATTACAACTATCATCTG
>NW_026695421.1:0-86855 GCF_029851405.1 Lichtheimia ornata | reverse complement strand
TTTTTTGGGCTAGTTGCGACATTGAACGTGAAACTTTCACACAAGGTGCTGTTGGCCAAGCCGAGCCCATTGCTCTAATAAAAACCCCACGTTTCATTATAAAGTTTGGAGATACAGGCACCTTTATGTTTGTAAGCGTGATGCTATAAGAAGAGTGGTCTTTGTTCATTGTCAAGTAGGTGGACCCTGGCAGAGCAAAAGATGCAGAGGGTGGTGTTGTGTAACACAGCTACGTTTGCATGAATGAAAGGGTCAATGTATAATTACTTTATGGATCATCTAGGAACAGGCATGTATTGCTAGCTAACGGCCACTTTTATCCAATCGTCATTGTTGCGAGATCCACTGCATGGGAACGATGTCCCTGCTCCAGACATTCATTTCCATGATTAAAGTAGGTTGATCCGAGCTGATTTGACTGAGCTGCGGTCAAAGAGAGTTTACATCACTCTGGACATAGAGCACGCTCGATGTAGCTCAACCGATGTAATCTTGTGTGAGCGTAACTCAACCAAATCAGCTCGGATCAACCTACTTTAATCATGGAAATGAATGTCTAGAGCAGGAGCATCGTCCACCTACAATAGAATGCACAAAAGTTGGGAATGCACAAAAGTGGCTATCAGCTGCCAATGTATGACATAAAAGTGAGGGTTGCGTACCTTTCATGCATTGTCCCTGAAGTCCTGACTTTTTAGCTGAGTTACCCAAAGAGGTCCTTCTGCATCTTTGGCTCTCCAAGGTCTAGCTACTTGGCAATGAACAAAGACCACTTCTCATATAGCATCATGCTTGCAAACATAAAGGTGTCTGTATCTCTAAACTTTACAATGAAACGTGGGGTTTTTATTAGAGCACTGTGCTCGGCTTGGCCAACTGCACCTTGGGTGTAAGTTTCAAGTTCATCGTGGCTAATCCCAGATTTCGCAATGTCGCCACCAGCCAAACTGGATCCAGCGGTCGACCTCTTCGACGACGACGACCAAAAAATATTTTTTGGGCTGTTTGCGACATTGAACGCGAAACTTTCACACAAGGTGCTGTTGGCCAAGCCGAGCCCATTGCTCTATTCAAAACCCCACGTTTCATTGTAAAGTTTGGATATACAGGCACCTTTATGTTTTACCTATGCTGTAAGCATGATGGAGTTGCTCTCTCCTAATGGATGGTGTCGGCTGCATTAACGGAAAGATGAAGAGCTGAGTGAAATGACACGTGGTGGTTACACAAACACGTCCTTGACAGGTTGCTGCACAAATGGATGATGATGATGATTGCCTTTTGTGAAGGTACGTAAGTAAACAGCATCCAATAATGAATGTGTGTCAAGGTATGCATCACATTTGCATGTAGAAGAAAGTCGAGCTGCATAAACCAATTTGTATATGTAAAAAGATACGTATACATATTGAATGAGTCACCCATCCTGAAACCCAATGGAGGGATCTCTTCACTTTTTCTCTTCTCAAGCTCATCCCACTTCCCACTCCTCCTTATTGTATCACAAAAGCCATATACTTCTTGCATGACCGATACATTAGCCGGACCACCTTTATTATTCCATCTTCGAACCAATAGTATGTAATCCACAAGCTAGCAACCTCCAACAAGCGTGTAATAAATAAACAATGCTTTATTTCATCTAGCTATCGTTTTGGTGTAAAAAGTAAATCGAGACTTGGAGTGAGATGAACGTGTGGATGGCGTTGCGCAAATGTCCTCCAAAAGAGCAGCGTATTCAGTACAGTATTGCTGATTTCCAATTTGATCATCCGGGCGATGATGACAAGATGATCCTTACATAAAGATGCCGTTAATCCATGTCAGTTTTCAACATTGTTCGTCAAGATCCTACCTTAAATGTAAGTAGCCCTTCCAATGTCTCGTTCAACGCTCCTAATGATTCAATGCTTGCAGGGATGGCTATAGACTGCTTTGTTCATAGCGATTGCGACCTTCGAGAACTGTAAACTCGTTTCACCGTCAGCGATGATCACATCAGCATCGGCCAGCAGACTATCCTTGAGACTTTCCAAAGGCCATTTATGATTGATGATATGCATACAAGTAGGAAGGAAGGGCGTATGATAGTGTTGGTGACAAAGAGCCTTGTTTATACATATATGAGTGGGCGTGGGAATTGCTGTCATAATTGATTAGACTGATAAAGTGGTTAAGCATCTTGGAGTGATGGAAAATCAACAGCTGATAAATCCGCCTGCCGCTCAAAAGGTGATTTTTTGTAGGTGACATAAGTATGTCCTATGGTTGACATAATAAACTCGGGAGCTCCATCGATCAGAGTCAAATTCAAGGATCCGTTTCATATATGTCAAGGTGGCAAAGTCCCAACGAGAAGCCTTAGGGGTGTAGTCAAGCTTGCTCTTCAATTGATCGGGCAATCACGACGAGAGGATGATTTCTGAAATATCAGCATGGATCAGATTGACAATTCCCGAAAGATGTAACCTATTGACAAAAGCAATGAGATAAAGCATGGCACAAAATAGGGGTACTTACTTTATCGCTTCCTCTTCAAGAGATGGCAAATGGTCGGATGATAGCTTGCTACTAGCGACAAGTTGTTGCAAAGCCCCCTTGATCGATTGATTGGCCGTCGTATTCCAATTTTTTAAAAAAGCCATTTCCTTTTCATTCATTGATTGCCCGTCAACCATCTTGACACATATGCAAAAGAAAATCACTATGATGAGTATACAAAAAAGCTACTTTTCGCCTTTTCATTTACCTTCTTGTACGCCAACCTGTACAGCTCTAATCCACGATGCTCGGCAGGAAAATGTCATAACCACCAGAGAGAAAATCTCCCACGTTTCATATAGCCTCACGCATACACCATACGTAAAACATAAAGTCGCCCATATCTCATCATTGTAAACGGCTGTATTGTCACGCTGATCCGTTACGTCGGTGATTGAATCGCTGTCAGTGGTCTCATGCGTATGTTGTGCTCGCCAGGTTCAATATTCGGCGCGATGATGAGGCAGTATCACCTAGAGCTCTCAATTCAGTACACGTGTTTGTACCTAATAAACATTCGCGACAGGCTCTAGTATTGGAGGAAGCATTCTTTTTACGAAATACATACCAAGGCAGTGCTAGGCTTCTTGATCTCGACCCATTTGTCCTTATTGTTGTCGTGTCCATTCCATCATCCAGACTCAGCTCTGTATGGTTATCCTTGATTACTATCCAACCTTAGTTTCCAGTCCTTCTTGTCAAAATAAAACACCTACCTCGAGTATCACTTACTCTCGCCTCGTCTACTATCAACAATACCATACACGACACCTCAATTGTATGTGGTTTTCCTACAACAAAAACCGTTAGAATGTTTGTAGAATAAACTTGTCTATAGTCTTACTCTTGAAATGATATGGGGGTCTCTCTGTTTCCTTTTCAATTCGAGCGCGAACTCACGTCGCCACCACGCAAAGAGTAGATTTGGAGTCCTTTTTCTTGTTCGCTTGAGAGCGCTATGACACTTTCCAGATTGCTGTTCACAAAGTCGTTTAGGGTTGGATTCTTCTTCTTTTTGACGTATACAGCGAGAACCGCAATAGTCATACTGCTGGAAAACGATTGCCGTTGACAATCACTGAACGGGTTGGTGTTGAACAAAGGTTTCTTCTTGGGGATTGAAAGGCTGGTCAACCGAAGCTATTACATTCTCATTATTGAGCCGATCCTTCCACATTGTGTATCGTGAACGTAAAGTAATGCATGTTGGATCCATCAGCGTAGCGTGACGACAACAGTTGTCATGACAACACGCTCCAAGTCACTTGAAGTGTTCCACTAGTATGTGTGGTATCCAAATGAATATACGTGGCAAATACAGCATACTTGGATCAAACATACCACGTAAAACAAAGAAAGCATCGAGAGGATATATCCACAAGGACTTGTTCTTGTATTGGCGTAGATCACAACATTCCTTCACATCATCAACCACTTGCTTTGCATCTTGATCAGGTATCCTTGCACATGGCCTTGTACTTGAGCAGCTTCTTCCATCATAATCATCATTCGCGTAACTTCCTTGTTGGTCCAGGGCGCCATCATCAGCAACATCATCCAGAAGCCGTCTACACCATCATTCTTTGTAGTGATTGCACAAGACTCGATATCCACAAGCAAATCAGATAGCGGTACACCTGGTCCCTCAGCTTCAAGATAGGTTGGTCATTGGTGTTGTCATTCGACATGTGGGCAGGAGTCGAAGGTGGTGGAGATGACAACACTGAATTGCTGGGCGTTGCTGGTTGGAAAGGAAGGCAATGTCAATCGTGTACTGGATTCGCTTGCTCTTGAATGACGAAAGTCCCCGTTTACTCAATAGTGCAGAAGCGAAAGATAATGAAAATAAAAGTAGTCGCGTTGGTGCCGCTATCCTTATGCGTTTCATGCAACAACGGCGTTGCACCAGCTGCCTGGTTACTATCCCCCTTTCTCATTGGCAGTTACTATCTCCCTTTCTCATTGGCCAGAGCTTTACTATTCAGCGTTCTTATTCGTAGTTACTATCTCCTTTCCTCATTGGCCAGAGCTTTTACTATTGAGCATTCTTATTCGTAGTTACTATATCTCGATATTGGGGCCTCGGTAACATGGGTGGGGCTGTCCCATTTAAATTGCCCCTGGTCACGCCAAATCAGCTGAAAGGCGAAGAGGGGGAATCGGCCTTAGGTATCTATTTTACGTACCAAGCTTACGTTTTCTCACCATGACAAAGGAATCCACTGGTCTCCAGCCACGTGTTATCTTTCTTCTACCGGTGGCCTTATTGCATTAATTCAACGGTAGCTCCCAGCATCATTCCACCCTACACTACAAGCCGAGGATCCTTTGATGCTAAATCACTAAACATCGAAGCTGATATAGGTACCTTTTTTTAAGATGTAATAAACCCATTCTTTTCTGACACAGCAGTTCAAGTGGATATAATTCTACAAATGCTTTTGTCTCATGACGTGGATAAAGTAAAAAAAGAAGATACATGTTGTACTATTGGCCAAAGCAAGCGTCCTATTTGCTGATAAAGAGATCCTTGCTAATTGAACAACATCCATATTGGAGGACGTGAATCAGTTACCAAAGGATATCTCTTGAATGAGGCATGTAGACGATTACGGTTGATGCTTATCAAGAACCAAATAAGCGAGATGGAGGATGCTGAAAGAGTAAGCATGGAAGATGACGAGGTGTGTGGCAACCTGGTGATGGTTGTTCACCAACGTAGTCTAGCAACGAGCTACAACTATAGATGATGGATACTCTTTTACATACACAACGTCATCAAGCAATGTTGTTGTACATAAAGATACTAGAACGATGTTTATAAAGGGGAAGATACATCGATTCAGAAAGGTTTCTATCGTTTGGTGGGTGTGATGAAGGAGAGGATGGGGAAAAGCAGTAACAGAGCAATAGCTGCATAACAATGCTGCATATGGGTTGTCATGCCAATGTCAAGTACAATGGTGTGAAATGGCCAGATCACCCGGACCATGCTTTGTATCACCTATCAGGAAAGGAAAAGTGCTAAATGATTCGAGCACCACAGGCACAGCAATAATGGGTCGTACAATGTGGGTTAAATTTGGTAGCTGAGCGTATACTCCATCTCCTGTGTTCGTTATCGTTGTCCTCCCGTTCCTTTCCAACACAGCAGCAGCAACTCTCTTTCTCCTTTGTCCTCTTCCTCTTCCTCCTCCTCGTTCTTCTCTATCACAATGTCGAGTTTCAGTAGAGGGCGATTCACACGCTTGGTGCCATTGGTCCTCGTTGCAATGTGTCTGCTGCTTGTCTTTACATTACAAATCTCGCCTTCGAGTCAATCAGCAGCAACAAAAAGCCCAATCGAGAAGGATACAGCAGTGAATGAAGACCATGCCGCTGATGAGCAACGACAAAAGGAGAGGCAGCGCATGATTGATGGTCGTCGTACAGTCATTGAGCCTGGTATGTTGCCTTGACGACAAGCATAAACAAACAAGCATGTTGATACATTGTTCTTAGTGGTTACCCCTCATGACGAAGGATTGGATCATCTCAGCTTTACACACGACATTGCTGTACCCTCGCCGTTACCAGCATGGACAGGTAAAAAGTAGCATCAAGGGTATATAAAAAGTAGAATTGACTTTATTATTAGAGGCTGACATGTTGTCATTGCAATCATTGATGGGGCAACAAGCACTTGCTGATCTCTTGACAGTACCTGAATCGATGCCTGATTTCAAATTGTTGACGTATCAGCAACGTGTGTTCAAGGCATTGTTTCAGTATTTGGATCCAATTGTGGCCGCCGGTGAAGTTGATCTGGAGCATGATCCCAAGTACAAGGATGTATGGGCGCTGTATCAAAAGCTCGAGAACGTGCTGTATCCATGGTTGAAACCTTATTACAAAAACGCATTCCATCTCACCAACACGACCGAGGGACGTGGTATCGTCATTTGCATCGGCAATTATCATTTCCAATATGCTGCAACAGCCTTGCGGGCCATTCGAGAGGTGTTGAAATCGAATCTTCCCATTGAAGTCTTTTATATCCGAGAAAGCGATTTGAGCCCAATGCGACGTCAATATCTTGAGACTGAATTCGACAATGTAAAGACAATTGCAGTCGTCGATCGCATCAATGATTGGTATACACGCTTTGGTGGATGGTCTCTCAAATCCTATGCTATCCTTGCAAGCAGCTTTTCAGAAGTCATCTTGGTGGATGCAGACGCCTACTTTTTCAAGAAACCGGAAGGGCTCTTTGACGATGCTGGCTATCGTAAAACAGGCACCCTTTTCTTTTATGATCGCACTTTGTTCTCTGGTTGGGAAGTGGGTCGTAATTGGTTATTGTCGTTCCTTCCATCCATGAGCTCGTTTGTGGAAAAAACACGTTGGTGGAGTTATCGATCTGCACATGAACAAGAATCGGGCGTCGTAGTGATCAACAAGAGACGTTCCTTATTTGGACTCCTGGCCACTTGCAAAATGAATGACAAGCGTGAGCGTGATCAAGTAACCTATAAACACATCCATGGTGACAAGGAGGTAAGGAAAAAAGGATATATACAGTGATCAATGGTTCTGATCAATGGATACATGTAGTCTTTCTGGATCGGTTACGAGATGATGCAAACACCTTATTCTTTCATCAAGTCATATGGCGCAGTCATTGGTGGATTGGGCGATGCTGGTGATCCTACTACTGTATGTGGTACCCAGCTTCATTTGGGCGTGGATCATCAACCATTATGGTGGAATGGCGGTTTGCTGCGTGATAAGAACAAGTGGCCCGACCGGTATTTGACATTCACTCACTACGCGGAAGGCGAGGATTGGGAGTTTGAAACCTCTTGCATCAAGAACAAGGATCGTATACGAGAATTTTCACAAAAGGAGAGAAACTTGGCTTTGCAATACGTTGCTTTGGATGGTCAAAGGAGAAAGGATGAAGCATTGATTGAAAGTGGAGAATGGAAGCCACGCAGCAAAAAGACTACCACCATGACCGATAATACCGTTGCATAGAACATCCTCATTCATTTACAACCACATCCTGCATTATTCTATATACAACTTTGTACTACACAAATCATTCACATCTTTTCTTTTTTGTACAATAATGAATGGAACAAACAGATATGTGTCGTTGTTTTCTTTTTGTGTAATTACAATGAGGGGTGAGGGAACATTGTTATGATCAGGTAATAAAGATGATGAAAAATAAAGTAACTTATAAAAAGTAATCGGGAAGGGCTTTCGCTGGCACAGGTCCCCTGTTCTCCTGCTATACATACATCGTTAGTATATTGTTATAGCGTAGGTCATCATCCCCATACCTGTGGTGCTGCATCAAAAATCTTGTACTCTTGATTCAGGTTATCATCGAGCTTCAGTATGGCTGCAATGTTGCCGCATCTAAAAAGAAAAGAGCGAGACACACAAGCGTGAATTCATTATCCCATCACTTTTTGAGATCCCTGCATACCTGTAACAATAGTTTGGCGCAGACCATACTGTAACCACTGTGTCGTTGAACATCAGCTTGTAGCCTTCCATGACAAGTTGGTGCGCTCGTGCAATCAATTGGAGATCATTTGTATGAAGGAACTAGTGGTATTTCCTGGTTAGTTGACTTGCACCTGATCCATCCGTATAATAACCTACAGTTTGAACTACGTCTCCACCAAAGAGATATCCAGCACCTCGTGGGCTATAGCCCCAACCTGCAATGTCTATATAACATAGCATGTCAATGACCCATATGACCTTTCCATGTTTCAACATACCATCTGGGTCCGACCACAGCAAATCGCACATTGCACCATCATGTGGGACTTCTTGTTTCCTATCAATGGTTCGAATCTGCAACATGATAAGCAAAATGTCAAGCATATCCAATGATCTGATAGGGTATACCTGATCCAATGTATTGATGCTGGGAGAAAGACCACCATGTACACAAAGTATCTTGTCATCAACAATCGCAGCCAAGCTAAGATAATCGAAGATCTCGCAACAGTATCGCCATACATTGGCTGATCCAAATTTTCGAATGCATTCCTCATAGAAACCGTATACTTGGGTGATTTGTCGACTCTCATGGTTGCCTCGAATCAATGTGATGCGATCAGGATATCGTACTTTGAGAGCTAGTAATAACAAAAAGGTTTCCACTGAATAGAGGCCACGATCCACAAAATCGCCTGATAAAGAAATGAAATGTCAGCTGGTGCTCGTCATTGCCGTTGCCGTCGCCGTCGTTGCAAAGCAACCTACCCATAAATAAGTAGTTGGTTTCTGGACATTCGCCACCGATTCGGAACAACTCTTGAAGGTCGTGAAACTGGCCTATCAACAGCATAACAAGCCGGACCGTTTAGCATATGTAAATCCACCCATCAAACACCACTCTGCGAAAATGGATCGTATGTGTGTATAAACAATACCATGAATATCGCCACAAATCTATAGAGAGATAAAAGCTTGATCAACCTCGTTGCGATCAGATGCACACACCCACCCACTGGGAGATCGTGTATTTACCGTCACTGGTGCATCGACTCGTTGTACATTGCCCTCCTCCAACAAGATTTCCCTTGCTTTGTCACAGAGTTCCTTGACCTCTGGTTCCGAGATGATTTCGCCTCGTCTAAGTTGCTCCAGTTGTCTGTTGTGGTGGTTGGGAGTGTGCTCCGGTTGTTAGTGTGTGCGATCGATGTGGTACACAGTGGCAATGAAAAAGGAAACCGATGCATGCCTGTCGAGCTGTCCCATTATGTACAAACGTGGAGGAGGAAAGAAGAGGTGGAAAAAAGAGAGAGGCGGCAAAAAAAGTGAGTGGGCGAGTGAGTGAGAGATAAAGAGAGAGAGAGTCTTTAAAGGCGTGTCAAAGCAACAAAATGGTGGCAGCCATTCCCCTCCGCACGCACTCCGTTCCATTATGGATACAGCTTCATTTGAATAAACGATTGTGCTCCAATGCATATAAATGATGGTGAATGGAAGATACATCTCTCAACATTGTGTGTATGAGGAACATCTATACCCTACTTCTCTCGAGTCAAAAGATTACTAAGCAAAAGCATGATCAATTATGGCATGGCAACGGTTGAACAACGTGTGGATACATAATATCGTGACCCTGCCTATAGCAGGAGACGTACTTTGCTCTTCAACAAAGATATCGCGCTTCTTGGAAATACTATCCACCACCATGTTGATGCTAGCGCGCTATGTTTATAGATGAAGATGCCATCGACTTTCCTTTAATAATGACTCAATTTGCTCATTTGAGTACAAGTGATCATTGTTTGATAATGAACGTTGCCACCTTGTTTATCTTAGATCCTGTTTTATGCATGGACAATCAAGCACACGAAGGCTCTTTGTGAAGGCGCTCCACCTACCAATTTATCAGCTCATCATCCATTTTATCACTCTTTCTTCCTATTTGCTATCACGAAAACACCCACGCCCACCATACAGATATAAACAAGAGAGATGTTGTCGCCTACATCGTAACGTACGCATATCTTTCTCCCTCATATTCTACACCCTCTATGTCTTTTCATAATGTCAAACTACCACTTGGTGTTGTTGGCTCCCTCTCTCATTCAAGCACATGTTGTTGTTGGTCCTCTCAATCAAGCACAGTCAAGCTCAACAAAGTCTTCTCCCTTTGATCCAAGGTCGAAGAACTCCATTAGTGAGCTATGCGCTCTGCCTATCATTGAAGTTGGTGTTCATGTGGATGATTGCCTAGGGGATGGGCAATGGAGTATTTGATATCCAATTGTTGGCACAACAAGGCCAAGTACAAGAACAGCAAACTGGAGGAGCTCAAGTTGATGTGAGTATGTCATGGTGGATAATCCTCTTTGTGAGCGATTCAAGTACTCATATTTGTCATGACCCTAGCTATCTTTATTATTCGACAGCGGTCATTGTCATTGTTGTCATAATGAAGTTTGGTTCTTTATCAAGGTAAAACCCAATCATCTAGCTGAACGAAGCACTACTCACAATTCTTTTTTTATATAGCTATCATCTGGGAGGCATCTACAAAGCTATGGTCTGTACAGCCCACATGGCGGTGATATAACGGGCGCCATCCACTGTGTGGTCAAACGCAACCCTCGAATGTCTCGGCCCTTCTTTCCTGACACCACACTCATGGCGACGATTTCGGCACCACATTACAAGAGGACACTCAATGCTTTCAAAGACTCAATGAAATGGCTCAGCAACGCTCTCATGCGATCGAATGCCAGTCGACTTGACAGGGCGGAGGCCATGTGGAAAATGCGTGATATTGCACTCTTGTTGTCAGTGCTAGGTGCATGCATTATCACAGTGGCCGACACTAGCCATTAAACGATCACATTGGCCGACACGAGGATGGCACATACAAAGCTTCATACATGGTCTGATGATTGGTCACACACGAGGTAAGCATAGTACTCTTGTATATTTCTATCGTGCTGATCCATGTTATAGAACTAGAGGATTTCGACCTACCTCAACAGCTACACCACGTGGAGTGGTTTTACAGGCATTTGGGACAGACATTTGTCCAAGTCATCCTCGATCGCAACCAAGGCAACAATCCTGTCTTCGTTCGTGAGTTGTGGGGCCAAGCCCTTCATCAAAGGCATTGTTTTCTCGTTCTAATCTTCGCATTCATAGGCTATAGCCTCTGCAAAAGGAAACGCTATGGTACAAACCGCAAGACTGTTTGGGTCGTTGCTTGGGAACGCGCTTTACGACAAAGATATCCGAGCTTTTGGACGTCCTACAGAAAGCCTTCCAAGGTAAGACTACAGAGTCAAGTTTATTGCATGAATTAACAACTTACAATAGCAAGAATGTGTAGAATGCATGTTACGGCATTATCAAGAGCAGGGATTTGTGAATCACATGCAACGCAAATACATAGTTTGTGCAAGGATCTTGCAAGCTTGGTGATTATAAGAGCAGACGAGGAGAATCATTTCAACAGAGATCAACTATCTTCAGCAATCCCTCAAGGTACCAATTCAAGGAAGGTGAGCCGGAAGTCAAAGGGTAGGTGCACAACGGCAAGATTCGATCAATGATAAATGCTCATAAGCAATATAGGGGTTCCACCCAAAAAAGCAAACCATTTCAATGGAGGTGGTTGGCCATGCACGTATCCCATCCAATTCCGATTCAAGAACAAGCCTTCCCTCTTGCAATTCATCAAACAGGAAAACCAAGCAAACAACTATCATATCATATCCAAACCCGGCATGGAAAGATCAACATTGGCAACACCAATCTTCCTTAAACCAAAAATCGCCATCGACCACGCTCTTTGTTATCCTAGCATCCATTTTAATACCAGCATTTCATTTCTTGTATCCCACATGTACATAAAATATTCAGCTTTGATATACATGATAATAAATGAGGTTGCTCAAAACATGCTTTATTAAGGTAATGAAGGTAAAGAGGATATCAATGCTAGTGATCAGCATTAAGCGATTGTTGGCGTACCAGCGCAGCATACTCAGCATCAAGTTTGAGCAATTCCCAATGAGTGCCCTTCTCAACAATGCGACCATTCTTGACAACACAGATCAAATCACTGCCTTGTATGGTACTCAATCTATGAGCAATTGTCAAAGTCGTGCGACCACCTTCGCTGATGATGTTATCAATGGCTTGTTGAACCAGTTTTTCGGATTCACTATCAAGTGCAGAGGTAGCTTCATCGAGCAACAACACCTTTGGTTTTCGGATCAATGCACGAGCAATGGCAATGCGTTGTTTTTGACCACCCGACAATTGGGATCCTTTATCACCGACACGCGTGTCATAGCCATCCGGAAGATCGATAATAAACTTATGAATGTTGGCAGCACGTGCTGCATCCTCGACTTCTTGTTGTGTAACTTGTTTGCCTTCATCCACACCAAATCGAATGTTTTCGCCGATAGTCATATCGAATAGCACAGGCTCTTGGCCAACCAAAGACATGTGGGATCGAAGGTTATGAAGGCTAAAGTTCTTGGTATTGTGCTCATCGAGTCGTACGACACCATCAACAGGATCATACCAACGTTGAAGCATACCAATGGCTGTTGATTTACCACAGCCTGAAGGACCCACCAAGGCAATGGTTTGGCCGGCTTTGCCCTCGAGATTAAAGTCACCATCAAAGATAGGGATATCAGGACGTGCTGGATAACGGAAGGTGATGTTTTCAAAGGAGAGGTCACCTGCAATCTTGCTGGTATCGGTTTCAATGCCTTCAAGATCAGGATCAATTTTGGATTGACGTTCAAGGATTTCGAATGTGGCAATGGCTGAGTTCTTGGCCTTGCCATAGGTTGAAGCGAAAACACTTGCACGACCAATACCATGTACCGTAATCATGACACTGAGCAAACTCACAAAGAGATCATCAAAGTCAATCAACCTTTGCTCAATGAATTTCATGCCTGCGTAAAATGCAGCAGCGCCCACGTAGAGAATGACACCTTGATTAAGAGCATAGCCAATGGATGATAAGTATGCTTTACGCTTGGCAAGACGATGGGGACGATTGGTGGCACGTCGATACTTGGATTCAAAATAGCCTTGTTTTCCAAGAGCAGCTACTGTACGGATTTCCTTGATGGCTTCACCAGCAACCTCACCACTGTACTCGTGTGCTTTAGCTGTTTCATCCTCAAAACCACGTTGAATCTTGGATTCATAAAAACTGGCACCCATGATGAAAGGAGAAAATGCCAATGTAATCAATGTGATACGCCAATCATATACAAATGCAATCACCAGACCTATATAAAAGAGCTAAGTATACGTGCGTTTTCATCACCCTACTCAATGTCGTACGTACCAGTAATTGCTGTAGCGATGATCTCAACTACGTCTCCAGCAACCTTGGTGACCAACTCGTTGACATTTTTAGAATCAAGGGCGAGTCTTGTTGTCAATGCACCAACGCTATGGTCATCTTCATCATAGTATCCGATCTCTTGCTTGAGGAAAGCTCTAAATACCATTGCACGTAATCGTTCAGTGTATCGTTCACCAGCCACTTCGAAGCAACCCATCTTTGCCGAGAAACCAATAAGAGCAACAATGGCGTAGATCATGAATAAAAAGGCCCACAAATTAGCTACATAATAAAAAAGGTACATATTAGATCAATGGTATCCATAGCGTATCCATGGCAACACTTGCCTCCTTCAAGAGGTCCTGGAGCAACATCTTCTGGTTTTGCTACCAAAGACCCAATAGCCCTTGCGATCGTGTATGCAAATGCTGGAAAAACGGCACCGGATAACACAGCTCCAAGGCATCCAACAAACATCATGGGCCATTCACTACGCATTTGACGTAGGATCTTGCCAATAGGAGCGTTCATCTTTTTACGTGCCTTCATTTCTTGCTTTTCACGTTGCAACTTGAGCTCGTAAGCATCAATGGATGTGGCGGTGCCAATGCGTACAAGATCCAATGATTGACGTTTTTCTTGATCGACTTGATTTTGCTTATTGATTTGCTTAAGAAGCTCGGCGTTCTCTTTACGCAACAGCTCTTCTTCATCTTCCTGTTCAGTGGAGCCTACTTGCTTGGTGGCAATTTCTTGCTTTCGTACTAGCTCAGCGTATACACCATTACGTTCCAATAATTCTTGGTGAGTGCCCTTTTCCACAAGGTCACCTTGATGCATCACACAGATGAGATCACAGTTACGGATGGTAGAGAGTCTGTGAGCGATTACAAAAGTGGTGCGATCTGCAGCAGCAGCGTCAAGAGCATGTTGTACGAGTCGTTCTGATTGCGTATCAAGGGCGGATGTTGCCTTTGTGTGATACAAGGATTGATGAGTTCATTGTTCCATGAAGAAAAGAAGCGATAATAGCTTACCTCGTCAAGCAACAAAATGCTAGGATTCTTGAGAATGGCACGTGCAATAGCCACACGTTGCTTTTGGCCACCAGAAAGCATACCGCCATGTTCACCAACCACTGTGTTGTAGCCGTCCGGAAGATTAGTGATGAAGGAATGGCAGTTGGCTTTTTGACAGGCACTAACAATATCCTTGTCGGACACCTCGTGATGCACACCGAGCAATAAATTTTGGCGAATGGTCATATTGAAGAGCACTGGCTCTTGGCTGACAACACCAATTTGCTTTCGGAGCCATGAAAGGTTGAGATCTTTAATGTTGTTGCCATCCAAAAGGATCTCGCCTGCAAGTGGATCGTAAAATCGTTGAAGCAATTGAATCGAAGTGGATTTTCCAGAACCTGAGGGACCCACAAAGGCCACTGACATGCCGGGCTTGATTGTCAAATCGAAATCCTTAAGCACAGGGATATCTATTGTACATAGTCCTTATAAGCAAATGATGGCAATGGATGGTAATTTGAACATGTATGTACCTGGCCGAGTAGGATACGCAAATTTGACATGGCGGAATTGTATTTCTCCAACAACCTTTTCAGGTTGTAGACCATCTTGAGAATCAGGATCAATATCGGGAATACGATCAATGGTTGAAAAGATCTTGTGAGCAGCACCACAAGCTGTTGAGATGGCAGAGAGTTGAACAGGAAGTTGTAATAAGGACATGGCACCAAGGAGCATACAAAAGTAGCTGACAAGAACCTACAATGGTGCATCAATGTTTAGCGGCACAGAGATCCACGTGGTTTAAAAAATTATGCACAACGTACCCTCCAGCCTTCAAGCTCATCACGAATAACAAGTTGGCCACCATACCAAAAGCAGATGGCGTACATGCCAAAGAGGACAAACAAGAAGCCACCAACACCAGCACCAAGAATGTAGCCACGTCGTACACCTGCTTCACGAGCTTTAACAAGTTTTTCTTGGTAGATGCGTGAAAAGCGTTCCTGCAGCGAGAACGAGTATACGGTTCGAATGCCATTGAAGGTTTGTTCAGCACAATGACCAGCTTCAGCATAAGCATCTTGTGCATTTTGAGTACTCTTTGATACAAAGTAACCCATTGCACCGCCCGAGCCAGCAAGCAATGGTAACAATGCCAATACAATCACAGCTTAAAAGAAAAATGAGTGCCATGATGGTTTTTACAACACGTGCATGTGAAATAAAGAGTACAATACCTAAGTTCCTATGAGAACCTGTTAGTTTTATCGTTCTTTTCTTGTTTCGGATCAAAGGGTTTCTTACCATCCCATGACAAAGGCGATTACAAAGCCTAACACGAATGCGGACAATGCACGAATCATAGAACCGAATTTTTCAGAGATGCTATATAAACAAGGGAATGAGATCAGAGGAATTCATGTCATAGTAATAAAAAAAGAATGCCTTACCCTTCTTGGATCAGCTGAGCATCGGTGGCGAGACGTGTGGTGAGCGAGCCTTCGGTAGCTTGGTCATACCAACCCATATCTTGACGCATTACAGCATGCACAAATTCGGTACGAATGCGTCGAGTTTGATTTTCACCGGTAATGACCCAAAGGCTGTTTGCAATGTAAGCCAATACAAGGATGATGGTACCCAAGTACACAAACACAAGCACAATGGGCTGGGTGGCGTCACTAACACTTTTTCCTTCATCCAGCGAATCCATCACTTGCTTGACGAATGCACCAAAGAAAGCAATACTGCATGGTTGAAGAAAGCCGACAATAATGGAGCAAATACAAGCAATGGCAATCATGAATCGATCGAGTGGCGTAGCAAATCGAAAAAGCTTATGCATTGGGATCGTCGGTTGCTTGACCTTTTTCTTTTTTCCATTGTTCGATAGTTGATGTACGGATGTTGTATCGTTGTTGTTGTTGTCTAGGGTCGATGAATGAATGGATGATCCTTTTTCTATATTGGTGGTGGTGGTTTGATGATGATGCACAGTCTCAGAAGACTGTGAGGTATTGCTGCTTGGCATGTTGCAAATGCTGTAGCCTCAGTTGGTGGCTACCACTATAGAACTTGATGATGGAATGCCGCTCAACTTTGAGTTGTTCTATCGGCGTGCCCTTAATATATAGAGGTTTTCAACATGTTACACAGCCGGCAAAACACCCTCCACATCGATAGTGCGCGGTTATCAGAGCTCCGCACACCGAGACCAAAAAAATGGCGATTGGGCATAATAAACGCATGATGGATCATTATCTTTTTATATAATAAGGTTGCATAGAAACTGGTTGTCATGGATACGTGGTTGTCATTGCTACCTGTGGGAATGCATGGATACAATTGATCTGGTGTAGTTTATTAGTAACCAGGGATTCGGCTACTTCTCCGCGCGTATTTGACAAAGGAAAAGCATTCGCCTGAGATCCAAACAAAGGTGTGCTCCTAATGAGGCAACCCCACAGGCCATGATGGATAGCTGCCGAATCCTAAGAAAAACCTAATTCAAAGCAGCCTTGGGTTCCTCATGCTGCTAATAGGGATGTGTCCATTTGTACATGGTAACTAGATAAGGCGTTTATGTCATGGCAACGTTTCGTGTAACTATATAACCCTATGCATATGCGGTAAAGAGCAAGTTTGGTCATTGACAAACATGCGTATCGAATCATGATACGATGTGGGGCAGTAGTAGCAGGGCTAGTTATGGGGGTTAATGAACAATTGCAAAGATAAGCGTGTGTCTTTTGAATCAAAAGCAATGTGCCTGATCAAATAATCAAGATCACAAGCGGATGCTACGGCTACGTGGCATACCTTTGTATGGCATCATCTACCATGTGCCATTTGGAAGCAGCGGGTACTTTTTTTTTAAAGTCGCGGTCGGTTAGTCGCCGAATCACCCCCGTTTTGGAAATGCAATCCATTCGGACGTTGATGCTGGCAAAGTAGACTATCGGGTGTATCTGAGTACTCGGTAACATGTAAAGAAAGCTTAAAGGTTGTAATAAGGCAAAATGCCATCCACTATAGGGCACATAGCCATGATGACGAATGTTATCAATATACCCACTTGACAACCATTACATAGACCTGTTTTTACGCTTCTCAGCCCATATTAGTGTTGCATTCAAGGAAGAAGAAACCCATCAGCTGACTGGCAGGCTGTGATTGTTCATTGTTTCCAGTGGGCAACCGATATTGCAACTCCTCTTGGTTACCTAATAAAACGCATGGCGGTGTATGTATGCACATAAAGTAAAATACGATTTGTGGATTGACGCTTCTGGGGCACATTCTACTCCTTTTTTTTCACGAAATGCGGCGCTTATCACAAAGAAATAGAGGTCTGATGACCCATGCAGCAATAAACAATCAGCAATCACCTTGTACACGAGGTCAGTATAGACAATGAATATAGTATTGGGATGATGATAGCAATTAACATAATCATAATGAATGCTGTACAAGGAGATGGTACTATGTAAGAACAAAGAGAGTTGCATCCAAGGATGTGGTGGTGGTGGGTGAGTTGCGCAGCTAGCTAAAGCGGGGGAAAAGGAAAGCATAAAATGTCGCTCTTTATAATACTGTAATTTGACTGGAAAGATCCGATCCTGGTGTAGGTCACATGGTCAAAGTAAAACATTCTCTTTTGTTCCAAAGATAAACCCATTTACTGTATCAATCAATGAAAGGACTAATGATATGGGTGGATAGCTTCTAGTGTAAGGTATAAGATGTACCATCCCAATGAGCATGTGTAGTAAGAGTAAGAGTAGTAATAATAGTTGAGGAGGTAGTGGGTGGTGGCGGGCGGTGGTTATTTTCTGCTCATGTGATGTGGCCATGTGATGTGCAAATGCTTTCTTGTTTCTTCTTTCTCCCTCCTTGTATCCTTTCTTTCTTTACTATGTATTGAAACGATAAAGAAACATTCTACGACATGAACCCTGCCGAAAGACAGTACGAGCAGCAGGCGACCCATCGCATCAATTCCCAACGATTCGGTTCAGGGACTCTCGACAATAGCCATTTCAACATGTTGACCACCACCACCACCACCACCCCTACTTCCGATTCAGCAACAGCTACAGCCACTGCCAAGCGCCCTCGTCTTGAAAGTGATTACCAACGACCCCCATTCTCATTGCCTGCCCGATTGCAACGTGTAAGAACGAGTCCTCCTCAAGCTCTCAGTAGAAAAGATAAACTGATCTGGTGTATTGTTTATATAGGCTGCATTCCGCGATCCGCTCACCATGTCCACTGTACGCCAACCTCGTTCACTCTCAGGTCAAAGCATGGCACGATCGCAGTCGGTGACCCAGTTTTCAACGTTTGAGAGTGGCGAACAGCAACAACAACAGCAACAACAACAAGAGGATATGGCAGTTGACGAGAATGTGTGCATTGGCATGATCAAGACCGATATTGTTACAGTGAGAGTGATCGATTTGGTCAAGGATGATCATTATGAACCGGTCAATGTCATATCTGAAGGGAAACGTGATCATGTCAATTACTGTGAGTACATACAAGAATGGGTATGTGTGTGTGTGAAGGACAATAGATTGACAGGTGAATTATAAATAATAGCCTTTACGGTAACATCTCGTGGTACAACGCGGAAATTTGTAAGTGCATACTTTTTACATGGGAAGAATTCAATACTTACCTTGAGCAATATAGTTTGGTTGGGTCCCTTTTGAAGATACCAAGATCCTGGGGCCTCTTGTCGATCACAAGCTGATCTGGTGGGATGCTGTTATTCCTCGCAACAAGGCCAATCATGCACGCACGCCACTTTACATTATTCTTTATTGTCAACCACGTCACACGGAGTGGGTCTTCAGGATGTTCGAAGCTCATCGTGCCTCCTTGTTCGATCCACCTTTCTTCAATCCAGCATGTCGATACCATAATCCATTCTCCAACAAATCATCAGCATCTATCTCATCATCTTCATTCTCATCTACTGGTACTCCTGCTAGTACTTCTATGGATACGCTTGAGCAGACACGACGTGACATTGCCCAGCTTCTTGACAGCATCCCAGCTAATGATGACGACTCAAACAACCAGCAACCACATGAACAACAAGAACAGCAACAGCAACAACAGCAGCTTACTTCTCAAGACAACAACCAAGAGAACAACAACATGATAGATGGTCTTTTGGTACCCTTACTACCGCATCAGCATCGTGGCGTCAAGTGGATGTTAGACCGAGAAAACAATGAAAGCAGCTCGGGTGGTATATTGGCAGATGTAAGTGGTGATGCATGGATACAAAAACAAGCCATGTTTACTAATATGATATCATACTTAGGATGTAAGTGGATATCAAGTTATATGGGATCAAGGTGATTTATAGGTGATGATGATGATAGATGGGACTGGGTAAGACAATCCAAACGATTGCATTGATGGCGTCAACAATGGCACAACATGAATCCGAAGCTCGGCGTAGCACTTTGATCGTTACACCACTTGCTCTTATTCAACAATGGGCAAATGAAATTCGCACCAAGACTCAACCTGGCAAATTGAAAGTGCTTGTATACCATGGTTCCAATCGAAGCAAAGGTAACTTTTATTATTAATCAAAAGGGGACATTGGTTAACATGCATGAAATATAGATCCTGCTACGTTTGCCAATTATGATGTGGTGGTGACAACATATCAAGTGGTGGCTTCAGATATGCCAAATACATCCAAAAGAGGCCGACGACGTCAACAAGGAGAAGAAGAGTCAAGTGAAGGATTATCATCGGCAGCAGCTACACCTACACCCGATGATAGTGTCAGCCCATCCAGCAGTGCACCCAATTCACCAAGCCCAGCTTCGCCATCCATAGAGTCTTATGGTCCTTTGTTTCAAATAGAGTGGCACCGCGTAGTACTTGGTAAGCTATTTTTTCGGCTTTGTTATCTACCAAATATTAACGAATGGTCTTTTAGATGAAGCTCAACAGATCAAGAATAAGAATACTCGTTCGGCCATCTCTTGTTCAGAATTGCGATCTCGAAAACGATGGTGCTTGACAGGGACACCCATGCAGAATCATGTGGATGAACTTTACAGCCTCTTGCGCTTTTTACGTATTCCGCCCCTCGACAATTATCAAACATTCAAAAAGACCGTCTCGGTGCCTATTCAGATGGGACAAGGAGAGCTTGCCTTTGAACGTCTCAAAGTGGTGTTGATGGCTGTCATGTTGCGACGTACCAAGAAAATTCTTCACACAAGCAATGCAGAATCATCATCATCATCATCATCGTCATCGACAAACCACGTGTCAGGGTCACCGGGGAGCTCGCACGAGGCGCTTTCACTTCAGCTACCATCTCGTGACAAGAAGGATGTTGTTTTGGATTTCAGCAAGAGCGAGCGTGTTCTTTACGAGTTGTTGAGTGCCAAGACCAAGTCGACCGTGGAACAATTATTTCGTGCTGGCAAGGGCGAACGCAACTATCTCAACATGTTATGCATGCTACTAAGACTCCGCCAAGCATGTGATCATCCCCAATTGGTATTACGATCCATTCGAGCTGATCAGGATGCATTGGATCTCGCTACGGGTGGTAACAACAACACCAACACCAACAATAATAGAAAAGAATTCAGCGAAGCTGCAGTACAACGAGCACTTTTGGCCAAAATGGCCATTGATCTCGGCTGGCAATCCTCCAATACCACGGCCATGGCAAGCTTGGGTCTAGATTCGTCATCATCCTCTTCATCCTCATCATCCCCGGCAAATCTATGTGAACTATGTGGAGGGTAAGTTTATACACCTTCATGCGTTTTTATTCCATTCCATGTGTATTCATTTCTATTTACATAGACCATTAGCCAATGCGGATGGATCATTTTGCGCTCCATGTCAATCCCAAATAGAGCAGTGCACTGAAGGATCCTTGCCAACGACAAGTACCAAGATTAACAAGATGCTTGACATTCTCGACGAGACACGAAGGAATCATCCAAAGGAAAAGACCATTATTTTCTCACAGTTTACTTCCATGTTGGATTTGATGGAAGATCCATTACGTCGATCAGGTTTCAAATATTGTCGGTGTAAGTATCTTGGATGGCAAGGATCATCTGGTTGAATAATACTCATGTTGTTGTCATTTCTCAGATGATGGATCCATGTCTAACCATTTGCGGGAAAAGAGTCTGGAGGCATTAAGGAATGATCCCGAATGTACTGTCATGTTGATTTCATTGAAGTGTGGTTCATTGGGGTAAGATGCGAGATCTGAAACCAATCCATGTTGCTGTATATTGACATTCTTGCCATGTTTATTAGTCTTAATCTCACAGCGGCCAATCATGTGATCCTAATGGATATCTGGTGGAATCCTGCAGTAGAAGGTATGCATGGCTTCTCTGCTGAAAGTTCTATGGAAGGCTGTTGAGCTAATATGGGGGATCATGATGATGACAATAGAGCAAGCCATTGATCGAGTGCACAGAATCGGTCAACGTCTTCCCGTCCACGTTGTGCGACTCGTCATGGATCGTACAATCGAGCAAAAGATTATCCAGCTTCAACAGAAAAAGGTAAAAAAAACACACACACACACACAAGCAAGCCGTTGTACTTTTGGAAAGGATAAACTGATTGACCTCTTCTTTTCTCCCGCATATTGCAGGCTCAAATGGTACAAGGTGCACTTGGTGATGGTGTGATCAAGAATACCAAGCTCACGATGAAAGAAATCCGGACACTCTTTGATTTGTAAAAAAGTAAATCAGCGGTTGGATATTCATTGTCATAGACCAACAATAGTGGTAGTGATAGTGTACATGATCAAGTAAAAGGGTGCATTGTGTTGGCTTGCAAGGGTACCTTTCCATTGACAGCTTCCATTGTGTAACATTCTATGTGGAATCTTCTTGGTGTGGGCGAGCGACTGATGGGAGATCAGTTGAGCATTATGCAAGAGAAACAGAGGAATGGACATGGGGAGTGTCAATAAATCATAACAAAGCTATGGATGGTTAAGCCATGCATATGGAACAACATGTGAAGCATGGGTGACGTCTTGGAATGTTGTTTGTTTGTTGGGGCAAATGTGCTTTAATGTTTTCTTTTATTGACAAAAGAGATAATAGCAAGAGCCAAAAAATGTGTGGTGTGCTCCAGTGTCGATCGTTGTTTAAAGGCCAACGTGTAAACGAGTATACTGGAAATGACAGAAAATGTCGACGTGAGCTTGTGCTTTATACCTTGACCTTGAAAAGGCATCTATCGATCTTTCAGGTATCGTTGAAAAGAAGAGTCAAATAGAAACAATCCGTGCTCTCTTGTGTAACAATATCGGATGACGAACGAGTGAGATGCACGGTGCGTGTGTATTGTGCGGATCCTCTTTTTATCTCCCACCACCCCCAAAACCAACCCACCCCCACAAAACTAATTTTACACGCCACAGTCTGGTACGCGGGGTGCAAAGCGGTGGATAAGAAAAAGAAACAAATTTCCAGGTTGGGGAAGAGGTGGATGGGTAGCTTGGAGAGGAGTGAGAGGAACAAAGAACATGTCGCTCATTCTATTTGTCAATTAATATCCACAACAAAGCACACATCTTTCTGGAGTTTCCCTGGGACTACTTAAAAAAATGACCGCATGTTGTGTCCCACATGATGAGCTAGAGTACATATAAAAGCCCCTTTTCTTAATGTTGCTTTCTCCTTCCTTACTCGGTGATTCCATCAGCCACTGCTAATACTACCAGCATAAAGAGCACACACATATTACATTTACGTAAATACATATATACATTGCATATACCTATGGACCATGAGCAGCAGCAGCGACAAAGAAAAACTACAAGCACCATCATCACATCAAGAGCGATCTGAAAGTATCACGGCGGCTAGCAACAACACGTCAATCGGGATCGACTTACTCACCCCACACGTCGATCCATCCAACCCCTTTGCATTCACCGCCACTCAGTTGTCCGCACTTGTGGATCCCAAGAACTTACATTTGTTATCTCAATACGGTGGTCTCGATGGAGTAGCACGTGGCTTACATGCACATACGCATAATGGTCTTTGCCCAGATGACACTATCACCACTGCTGTTGCCATGGATACGGATGCAACAAAACCATTTCAATCTTCCACAAACACAAACACCATGGCATGCCGTACCGTAGTCTTTGGTAACAACACTTTACCCGAGACAAAGTCTAAGAATATCTTTCAACTCATGCTATTGGCTTTTCGTGACAAGACATTGGTAAAAATAGACCGATAGATTTATTATTCATTCAACCATGATTTTCTTATACTTTTGTCTCTATTTACAGATCCTTTTAGCTATTGCCTCGGTGGTATCATTAGCAGTTGGCATTTATGAAACGGTGGCGGTGCCCGAATATGATTCACAAGGAAACCGAATCCCCGGAGTTAAATGGGTTGAAGGTGTAGCTATCATCGTTGCTATCATCATTGTTGTTCTTGCTGGAAGTATCAATGACTTTCAAAAGGATAAACAATTCCGCAAATTGAATGCCAAAAAGGAAGATCGACTTGTCAAGGTATACATAATAATGCCAATGAATGGTGTATTATTGGTGGGATGCTCATCTTTTGTCACATGTTGTTAGGCTACACGAAATGGCTGCATTGAAATGATTTCAATTCACGACGTTCAGGTCGGTGACGTCTTGCACTTGGAACCTGGTGAAGTGGTGGCTGCCGATGGTATCTTTATCGAAGGACACAATGTCAAATGCGACGAATCGGCTGCAACGGGAGAATCAGATGCTGTACGCAAGCAGGATTGGCGATTGTGCGCTGAATTGGCAGCCAAGCAACAACAAGATCACCACACGTCGACACCCGATCCCTTCCTTATTTCCGGTTCCAAGGTTCTTGAAGGTGTTGGCACGTATCTAGTCACCAGCATTGGCGTCAATTCATACAATGGACGTACCATGATGGCCCTACGCACTGAGGATGAGATGACACCCTTGCAAGTCAAGCTTAACGGCCTTGCTGAAATGATTGCAAAGTTGGGTTCTATCGCTGCCGGATTGATGCTTGTGGCCTTGTTGATTCGATACTTTGTTGGTTTCCGATATGGCGTTCCCACCGATAAGACTCAAATCGTTGGCGACGTGATGAGTATCCTGATCTTGGTTGTCACTGTCATTGTGGTTGCTGTTCCTGAAGGATTACCCTTGGCTGTAACATTGGGTATGTATGCATGCACATGGATTGAATGATTAGAGAAGATGACTAAACAAGCATTCATTAGCTCTCGCTTACGCCACTCAACGTATGCTCAAGGATAACAACTTGGTCCGTGTGCTTGCATCCTGTGAAACAATGGGCAACGCTACCACGGTGTGTTCTGACAAGACTGGCACATTGACACAAAACAAGATGACCGTTGTGGCAGGCACATTCAGCTCATCCTTTTTCCGCTTCCGTCGTGGTGCATCCAGTGATACTGAAAGTGAACGTGGCGGCACGCATGATATTGATCAAATCCCTCAAGCTGCTGAGCTCATCCATATTCTCAACGAGGGTATCGCTGTCAATTCAACAGCATTCCAAGGCAAAGATGAATCGGGTCAACCAGCTATTGTGGGCAACAAGACCGAGACAGCCATGCTCAACTTTGCAGCAGAGATTGGCAGCAAATCATTCGAGAATGTACGACAACAACATCCGGTGGAACAAGTTTATCCATTCAGCTCTGAACGCAAGGCCATGGCAACAGTCATTTGTTTATCACCTGGTGAATTGTATCGTATGCATGTCAAGGGTGCATCAGAAATCATTGTCGGCTTATGCTCAAGTATCCTCACTATGGATGGCAAACGTCAAGAGATGACCAAGGATGATCGCGCTCACATTGATCACATGATTCAATCTTATGCAAGCAATAGTCTTCGTACAATTGCAGTGGCGTATCGTGATTATCAACACCAATGGACTACCGCTGCTCAAGGAGAAGAAACACCATATGAGGATCTTATCGCCGACAATGGATTGACTTTGATTGGTATCATTGGTATTGAAGATCCCTTACGTCCACGTGTCAAGGAAGCCGTCAAGACATGTCAACAAGCTGGCGTTTTTGTACGTATGGTGACTGGTGATAATGTCATGACCGCCAAGAGTATTGCAAAGCAATGTGGCATTTATACAACGGGTGGTGTCGTTATGGAAGGTCCCATCTTCAGGAATCTTTCACCCTATGAGATGGATGCTGTTATTCCCCGGCTACAAGTATTGGCTCGTTCAAGTCCTGAAGATAAACGTATTCTGGTTGAGAGGCTCAAGTTGCTTGGTGAAACAGTGGCTGTTACGGGTGATGGTACCAATGATGCTCCAGCATTGAAGTTGGCAGATGTGGGTTTCTCTATGGGTGTTGCCGGTACTGAGGTGGCCAAGGAAGCATCATCAATCATTCTTATGGACGACAACTTTGAGAGTATTGTTAAAGCCATCATGTGGGGTCGCTGCGTCAATGATGCCGTACGAAAGTTTTTGCAATTTCAATTGACGGTCAACATCACAGCTGTGATCCTTACCTTTATCTCGGGTGTTGCCAGTGAAAGCCAAAAATCAGTGTTGACTGCTGTACAACTCTTATGGGTCAATCTCATCATGGATACGCTCGCAGCTCTCGCCTTGGCAACCGATCCACCGACAGAAGAACTTTTACAACGCAATCCAACACCCAAATCAGCACCTTTGATTTCTCTCAAGATGTGGAAAATGATCATTGGCCAAGCAATCTTCCAAGTGGTTGTCACCTTTGTACTCCTCTACGGTGGTATCTTGGATTACTCACCCGAAGATCCAGCACTTCAAACCATTGTCTTCAACACCTTTGTGTTTTGCCAGATCTTTAATGAAATCAAGTAAGTTATATCGATGATATCATTGCACTGAATGTATCAACTAATGCAATCATTTACAATAGCTGCCGACGCATTGACAGTAGCTTCAACATCTTTACGAACATCCATCGCAACCAATTCTTTATCTTTGTATTCTTCCTCTGCGTTTGTCTACAAGCCATTATCGTCAACTTTGGTGGCGTCGCTTTCCAAGTCACTCCCATCGATGGTCCATCTTGGGCACTTTCTATCGTCGTTGGCCTCTTTGCCATTCCTGTTGGTGCACTCATTCGACTGATCCCAGATAAGGCCTTTGGATTTATTTTCTTCAAGCCTGCTACTCGACAACGTTACCTTGGAGAAAGCTATGTACCATCAAGCCCTGTCAATCCTTCAATTTACTTGGCTGGCAACGACACTTATGATCGCGTGCAGGATGGTGTCATGGAATTCAAAAAGGGTTCACGACGTGAAAGTGCTACTGCATCCATTGTTATTCCAAGCATCGTGGCTGCCTCACCATCCACAGGAGCGGCTGTACTCGCATCACCACCACCAGCAGTAACCAAAGAACATTAATACTCAGCACTAGACAACTTTCGTTATTTTGTATAGCATTTCACTCTTTTCATATGTACCATACCCTTTTATTTGCTTTTCATCTGATATTGTATCCATATGCAACGTTGTATGATTCTTACTTGCATAAACTTGCTACTTTACCAAACCATTGTGTCCATTTTCTGTGCTCACCCTTATCAAGGATTCAACGTTGGGAAATGGTGGTGATGATACTACGCGCATTTGTATTGCCAGAAGGAAATTTGATGACAAACAACACCGTTTTCACTCTCATCATTTCACACAATGTACTTTCGTGTATACAATGATCATCCTTGGCCTACTAATAATACATGCTTAACTTGAAGACACTCCATGCAGCTATCACAGGCTGACCTTCGTACCTTCTATCATGCACTCTCCACCAATACGATTGCCGTCCTCTAGACTTTTTGTTACACAAACGAGACCCTCTGCATCTTAGGATGATAGGTGACGCAGCATGGTGCATTGAAAGTAGTTCTCAGGCTCAGAATAGTCCTGAAGTCACTGTGATGAATTGGTACAAGTACCGATTAATGTACCGTGTTCATGACGATGACCTTCAACGCAATGATCTGCATCGTTCTGGAAAATTATTTCAGCACATTGTAGGCATGATGTATGCGACAATGGAATCATGTCGCCTTTCCTACGTAAAGTTAAACCAGCTATTATATACAGCATAAAGCACACTTGCATGTAAGCTTTAACAGGTAAGATTGAAGATAAGCCATTCAACGAAAAATCGATATTTACGAGCAAAGCGAGTAACCCATGGCCTCGTTATAGTTTATTAAGCTAATATTATATTTCGCCTTTCAATTTCAGTAACAAGTTCTCTAGCATCTCCCTAACAGGATTGGGCTTTTCAGTATCTTCAGGATCCAGGGGTTGACAGTCGTCGGCGGGGTCGCAAAACATAAGGACCCATCTACCATCGGAATAGCATTTGTAACGGTAGTCTCGTACTGGCGTATCCTTATATGTCTTCGAGGCAACTTTACAATCTTTCTTGGACCTATTAACGTCGGTTTTTTCTACCCTTTCGTAGCCACAGTTGTAGAAAACATCGTTGCCTTGTTGATCAGGATACACTGCATAAATATTGTAATATGATCCGAGCGTGGTCTCTGGGTTGCTTGGTCCTTCTTTCTCTTTACAATATTTCAGGGCTTCATCCTTCGAGTTGACTAGGTGAAGTTGAGCAACAACAGGGTGTGCAACAAATCCAGCCATAATGGTAGCAAAGAACAACAGTAATGCTGATGAGATACAGCGTCCTTGATGCATTGTGTAGTACTGTAATAAAAGAATATGAGAGTAAATGGGCTAAACGACGTATGGGTGTATTTATATTTGTATTGTTGGCTAATCTGTCACGCCATCGTCATCAACAGGAGTGGTATTGAGTGACGATAGGAATTCCCCCTGCATGATGTGGGCGATAAATCGAGATAGTACATTAGCAATACCAGCAAGTCAACAACATCCTGCACAATACCACTCCTTATGCAGCATGCATATGCTTTTACATCACCGACCCAAAGAACACCCCTTGGCTGACATGCATTAGCGTATTTCCAATATATGTCTAATAGCATCAAATATAGGGGTAACTGGAGTATAGTATGTAGCAGTAATGATCTCCGCCACATACCGCTACGCAGTCAAAGGCCCATATGCACAGAATGTGGAAGCATGAAAAGTGCATGGTACATGTTGACGCCATTTTTCTTTCGGGTATGTGGCATGGAACAACTTTATGTATGAAGCAATGCAGCGATGGGAAGGAGAGGTGATAAAAGTGATATACTACATGAAGGATGCAGATACTTTTTCAAAGAGGATGAGACGTCCACTAATCGTGAAGGTGCAATATATGAAAAACGATGCTTATAGGCGCAACATGAGTAGGGCATTATTGTTGAAAGGGGTGACGGTGATGATGCTAAAAGGATGTGTGTATTGTATGTAGCTTCCCGAGGAAACCTAAATTTCCAGCTCTTCCTTGTCTCTTTCTTCCATTCGCAACCGTTGCCCCATTCAACTACAACTACAAACTGCGAACGATTGTCCTGTTTCGACCCATCATGTCCATTCTATGGTTGCCTGGATCCGATTGTCTTTGACTGAAGGGTAACTCCATGGCGTGTGCACCCCATTACTGCCTACTGGACACTGGACCTCCCCTTGTACAATCCTCGGCCACAACCAAACCTAGCAGCATTCCTTCCAGCAGTTGTTATTCCTTCCATTGTCTCAAATAGCTTTCACAAGCATGGCACCCCACTACAATACACGCTCTCGCACTATCCTCTGCCACAGCCCAATGTATCAGCAGATACTACTATTAAGCAAACCTTATTCCATTGTCTCAGCTGGTTGCAGTAACGAGTCTTTCAGCCTTTTCGCGTCAAAAGCATATAGCCATAGTATAGAAGCAGCTTTATATACGTATAGCAACTCACTCCAATACATACGATTTCTTATGGCATATGGATATGGATATTTCGTTGGTGCATGGGGGAATGGAAGGACCTGAACGTATACAACATGTGGGAAGAGACCCTTGTTCTTATGTATTCTTGTCGACTTGGCTGTGACGTTATCACCCTGGACGATTGGTGCAATCAGCTACAGTATTGTACTTTTTCATGAGAGTTAATATCATCATCCTTGTGGAACCTGCCAAGCATGTACAACGATCATCGTCCGACTGCATATTTGACACCCAATGCTATCACAACAATGACAATGATGATAACGACAACGAGATTCAAAAAGAAACTTGCAAGATCACAGTCTTTTCTACTTCGTGTGCTTTTTGGATATTGGGGGTGACGAGGAAATTGACGACTGGTGACGAGTACGAGTACGAATGATGATGGAGGACGAAGACGAGGATGGCAGCAAGATAGCTAGATGAAATAAAGTATTGTTTATTTATTACGCACTTGCAGTTTGCTAGCTTGTGGATTACATACTATTGCTTCGAAGATGGAATACATAATAATAAAGGTGGTTCGGTTATCGGTCATGCAAGAAGTATATGGCGTTTGTGATACAGGAGGAGTGGGATGAGCTTGAGAAGAGAAAAAGTGAAGTGATCTCTCCATTGAATTGATTACTGGTGGGTTTACATATACAAATTGGTTTATGCGAGTCGACCTTCTACTTATTACATTCTCGTCAAGATTGCTTCCATTTATGTAGCGGTGTGTCATATATTCGAAATGCGTAAATGTATCAGGTTGCATCAATTACGAAACGTTTATTGAGGCGACGTTGCTAATTCAGCTCCATTCAACGTTTCCCAATGGTTTTTGTTTGTTGACAAGGATTAATTGGTTTGTGTACCGAAAAAGCTGTTAATTCCATCCACCAACTTCTGTTTGGAGCCATGGTAATAGATTAATGCGCGACGTAAGATCTTGCGCAGCTTTTCTCGCGTGTTGTTATACGATTCAGAAGCCTCCTGTAGACTCTCGAAAACATCATCAGACCTGAATTGTCGCCCAACCAAAGTACGAAGAAGCTCTGGATGCTTCTGTAGATACTCCTCAAGCTCTAGAGGTATACAAAATAGACGATCTTCTCCTTGGACGCATTTTACAAAAGCCCATCTACCATCCCAAAGGCATTCGTAACGTAAGTTTGGGTCTGGGGTATCCTTGTATTTCATCGAGGCCTTTTTACAATCTTTCTTGGACCTATTAATGCCGGTTTCTTCTACTCTTTCATAGCCACAATTGTAGAAAACATCGTTCCCTTGTTGATCAGGATACACTACACCATGGGTGTACTTGGCTTGTTGAGAGATTTCACCTTCGATCATCGGTTTAATGTTGTTGCAGTAGGCCAGGGCTTCCTCCTTCGATTTGGATACGTGAGTTTCGGCAGCAACTACAGGCGGTGCAACAAATCCAACCATGATGGAAGCAAAGAGCAACAGTAAAGCCGATGAGGAATAGCGTCCTTGATGCATTTTATATTACTGTGAAAGAAGAATGGGTGAAGAAATGTGTCAGACGACGACGTATGGGCGTATTTATATTGTATTAGTGGCTACTTTATCACGCCATCGTCATCAACAGGAGTAGTATTGAATGACGATAGGTGTTCCACCTGCACGATGTGGGGGTAAATCGAGGTAGTACCTTGGCAATACCGGTAAGTCAACAACATCCTGCACAATACCACTCCTCATGCAGCATGCATATGCTTTTGCACCATCGACCCAAAGAACACCCCTTGGCTGACATGCATTAGCGTATTTCTAATATGCGTCGATAGCATCAAATAAAGGGGTAACTGGAGTATATTATGTAGCAGCAATGATCTCCGCCACATACCGCCACACAGTCAAAGGCACATATGCACAGAATGTGAAAGCACGAAAAATTGCATGGTACATGTTGACGCCATTTTTCTTTCGGGTATGTGGCATGGAACAACTTTATGTATGAAGCAATGCAGCGATGGGAAGGAGAGGTGATAAAAGTGATATACTACATGAAGGATGCAGATACTTTTTCAAAGAGGATGAGACGTCCACTAATCGTGAAGGTGCAATATATGAAAAACGATGCTTATAGGCGCAACATGAGTAGGGCATTTATTGTTGAAAGGAGTAACGATGATGATGTTAAAAGGATGCGTGTAATGCATAAATTTCCAGCTCGTCCTTGTCTCTTTCTTCCATTCTCAACTGTTGGCCCCATTCAAGTATACAACTACAAGCTGCGAACGATTGCCCTGTTTCGACCCATCATGTCCATTCTATAGTTGTCTGGATCCGATCGTCTTTGACTGAAGAGCAAATCCATGGCGTGTGCACCCCATTACATTCCTGGACACTGGACCTCCCCTTGCACAATCCTCTGCCACAGCCAAACCTAGCTGCATTCCTTCCAGCAGTTGCTACTGGTATCCTCTTTACTCCATTGGCTCAAGCAGCATTTACAACCTTGTCACTCTCCTACAACACACGCTCTTGCACACCTCCACCACGACCAAACGTAACAGCAGTTGCTATTCCATTGTATTAAGTTACTCGTAGCAACCTTTCTTGGAGCCTTCTTTGCGTGAACAGCAGATAGCCGTTGTATAGCAGCAACTTTATTTACGTCTAGCAACTTGCTTCAATACACACGAGTCGGTTTGGATGATTCTATATCAGCTATCATATACACCACAATACAAGCACTTTTCACCTGGTTATCCTACCACGAAAATGACCAAGAAAGAATTGACCAACAGCCGGATGGAAAAGGAAACGATGGCATGGTTCTTTTAACGAGCATATTGGACTTGCAATGGCTATGATGGATGGACGGATTCAAGTGCTGTGGAATGTTGCTTTGGTTACTTGGTACGTCGTCAGCAGGCAGGATGGATCGTGTCACATGGATACGGATGAGGATGATGATGGATTGGATGGCATGGACGAAAGGCGTTTTACAGCCACGCATGGCATTGGAATACTCAAGTCAATGCAATCATGGATGAAGGATATGTATGACTGCAGCAGCAACCAAGAATACAATGACACCATTATCCCTAGTACCCATTATGTGATACACCCATACCTTGTTCAATTTACAATACTGTTCCTTTATCATACTTACTTGATAAACATCCACACTACCATATGCTATTCTTCAACTCTTTCAATCAATGAAAATTGGATTCAACATAATGTTTAGAAGGGTATCGCACTATCAGCTCATATGTTTAAAATGTGGATCGCTTGGTTGGTTTCCGGATTGAAAAGGGGGAAAACAGAGATTGAAGGTTGGAAAGCGAGATTGGTTCATTCAGATCATCGTATTGAGATGCTTTTTTTCTTTTCTCACAACATTCGATACATAAGTCCAAATCAGCTTCTGAGATAAGCAAGATGGCATCCATAATGGGACTTCATCAACAATGACATCCGTCGGCTATGGTGACGAACCACTTGCCGTATCCAAATCGGGTGAAGACGCTGTTCAGGGAGCATTCTACTACTATAGTATTCATATGCAAGTTTTGGTTATTTAAATAAACATGTTACTTGACAACTCATTGTGTATCAAATAGTCACATTCATCCATTTTCCATTATGGTGAGCAATACTTGTTGAGGAAATTTTCACACACAAAAGAGGCATTTTGTATGGCGGATGTGGTACACGGCCTCAAAGAACATGGCTGCTACCATAACTAGGGTGGGTACATATTCCAAATCATCGGAAAAAGGATGCCATATCCCGGGGAACAATGACTTACGCAAGAACACCATTGACCCCATGTGCCACATTGTGTTCCAGAAAAGGACATGTGCACCTGGATCAAAAGAAGGGCAGATTTTAAGGTTCCATGCGCCGCTCAAATCACATTCATGCAGAATGCATGCATTCGCGACATGTGGGAAGGGGATCAAGATCACTTTAGCTATTCTATGATCAACCAAAAAGTTAATTTCAGATAGCCTCCACATGGGTTGAATAGATCCAATTTGAATTGAGGACCATGCTCTGGGACACCTTTGTACCTTGTGTACCACGAACATTGACGAATTTGTCGTGAGGAGATATGGGTGAACCTTACAGCCGAAAGGTAAAACAGTGATTCCTTAATCACATACACACACGCACACACACACAAACACCTGGCATGACCACTTGGAAGTACAGAGCGGGGTAGGCGCCGAGTGTTGAAAAATTGCAACGTGATGTGCGTGGATAACACACATCAACCCGTTCATTGGTTGGGTAAATCCAAGGACCGGTTTGCCCGTATAAAAAAGTTACCCACAGTAACAATTCCTTGATCTGCTGTTGTCGTTGTCTACTTGTGTATTCCTTTTACCTTTATATTGAAGCATGGCTGGATCTGAAGCATCATCAGAATCATCCAACACGGTGCGCGAGATCAAGGAAAAAGCAGCAACACCTTCTTCTCACCAACAACATGCCCCTTTAGCCGAACGTGATACCCCACAAACGATCGTCGCTGCTGAAACCATACCAACACAGCTTGATGAAAAAAAGTCAGATCATACCTCATTGTCTAATGATGATGATGATGAAAAGGAGGAGAAAACAAGGAAAGGAAAAAAGAAAAAGAAAAAAGAGCCAGCTATACCTATCCATCGCCTATTTCGATTTGCAACAAAGCTCGAGTTGCTGATGATTGGGACTGCTGCATTCTTTTCACTTGGTGTCGGTGCCATGCATCCATTGGTGATTGTCTTTTTTGGCGAATTTATGGCCGATGCCGGAGCTGCTTTTCAAGACATCATGCAAGGAAAAGGCAGTGTACTGGATGCAACCCACGATCTGATCCTCATTTTCGTATACCTTGGTACAGCTCAATTGGTGGCAGCTTATATATCCCAATCTTTTTGGATCATGACAGGAGAAAATCAGACACGACGATTGAGACGTTATTACGTTCATGCTATTTTACGTCAAGACTTGGGTTGGTTTGACATGGCTGAAGAAGGATCACTCACAACACGCCTTGCCGCTGATACACAGCTCATTCAAGATGGGTGAGTTGTAATGAATTCCTACACAAGAGATGATACCTATGGTCTCATACCCCATTTTTTATGTAGAATCTCTGAAAAATTTGGCTTGTTCCTCATGTGCATCGGTGCATTCGTATCTGGGTTTATCATTGCATTTGTCAAAGGCTGGAACTTGGTAATGTTAGCAAGCCATTGTCGACATGTACCTCTTGCTCATCATACAAACATATACTTAGGCGGTCATTATCCTTGCCACCCTCCCCGTACTTGGTGCTGTGGGTGGTGCTTTAGGCTGGGCTATTACCAAATTTACACTCAACGTCCAAGATGCATATGCTGATGCAGGTAGCATTGTCGAGCAAGCAGTATCAGGATTACGCACAGTGTATGCATTTACGCTTCAAGAACGATTTGCACAGCTTTATGAAAAGGCATTGGTTAAAGCTCGTATTGCTGGTATACGTCGAGGTGTCTTTTTAGGAGGTAAGCAATCAACCCATTTTATTGTTATGTACTTCATGCTAACAACATCTATTCAGTGGGCTTTGGCGTGTTCCTGTTTGTGTTGTTTGCCACCTATGGATTGTCCTTTTGGTATGGTGGCAAGCTCGTCGCTGAAGGAAAGATGACGGGTGATCTTGTGCTCATTGTCTTTTTCTCCATGCTGATAGGTACTTTAAAAAGATCTCTTTATGTATGTGCTTTGTATACTAAACTACTTAATGGGATTATCTAGCTGCAATGACCTTGATTCAGTTGCCACCTAATTTGTCGGCTGTATCCACTGCATGTGGTGCTGCATATAAAATATATGCCACAATTGACCGTGTTCCTGATATCGACACCGACAAAGATGAAGGACTCAAATTGGAAAAGGTTGCTGGCGAGATTGAATTCCGCAATGTCAACTTTAGTTATCCAACGCGTCCAGGTATGTAGTAGTAGTAGTAGGTATCCCCACGCCTTGATCCCTCATTTATGCAATGGTCTTCTCGTAGATATTCCTATTCTCAAGAACCTCTCGATCACCATCAAACCAGGGATGTCTGTTGCATTTGTTGGACCCTCTGGCTCTGGCAAGTCGACCACGGTTCATCTCATTCAACGATTCTATGACCCAGTGAGTGGACAAGTGCTTCTTGATGGTCATAACTTGAAGGATATGAATGTCATGAATATACGCCATCACATTGGTGTTGTGAGTCAAGAGCCTGTCTTGTTCAACATGACGATTCGACAAAACTTGTTGATGGGAGTCGACTATGAAGCATCACGTGAGGAGATTATTGAAGCATGCAAGCAAGCCAACTGCCATACCTTCATATCACAATTGCCCGATGGCTATGACACTCTAGTGGGTGAAAAAGGAGGTATGCTTTCTGGTGGACAAAAGCAGCGTATTGCTATTGCACGTGCCATCCTCAAGAATCCCAGCATTTTGTTACTTGACGAGGTAAATTGTTGCCCGCTTCTTTTCATGCAATCTTAAACTCATCCATCATCCATTGTACTACCACTTCCACATACAAAGGCAACCTCAGCTCTTGACACTCAATCCGAACGACTTGTACAACGTGCCCTCGATGCTGCATCCAAGAATAGGACGACTTTACTAATCGCTCACAGATTGTCCACCATTCGTGGTTGCGATCTCATTTGCGTCATGCAGCAAGGTGATCTCGTGGAGAAGGGCACCCATGATGAACTGTTGGCTTTGAACGGCGTCTATGCAGAGCTTGTGCGTAAACAGAAAATTGCTACCAAGCAAGCAGGAGCGAATGACGAGGATGAGGATGATATCGATGAGGAGGAAATGCTACGCAAGGAGACCGAAGAGCTATTGCAGCAGCAGAAGAAGATTGAGCAACTAGCTGAAGCTGAACGAGACAACAAATCAGATCATCTTGTGCGAATGAGTACTTTATCATCCATCGATGCGTTTGAGATCAAGCTTCGCAAGGAAAAAGAGGACCGCAAGCATCGCATGAAACAAAAGGCTCCCATTGGAAAGATCATCATGCAAATGAGACCAGAGTGGAAGTACATGGCTGTTGGTATCTTGGGTGCTGCTGTCGCTGGTGCCGTATTCCCTTGTTTCTCTCTCATCTTTGCAAAGATCATCACCGTCATGATTCTCAATCCATCCAACACAGATGCAGGTCCTATGGAAGGAGGTATGTATTCTTTTGGCTATGATGTACGACCATGATCACTCACATGTGTCTTGTAGCCAATCTTTATGCCTTCGTCTTTGTCATGTTGGGTATTGCGTCTTTCTTTGCTTTTGCGGCACAAATTGCTTCATTCGAAGTCGCTGGTGAACTTTACACAGAACGATTACGAGCTGCCGTGTTCCGTGCCTATTGCAAACAAGAAGTTGGATTCTTTGATCAAGATGAAAATAGCATGGGAGCCGTGACATCCAAACTTGCTATCGATGCCAAGAATGTCAATGAGCTTGTTACCAAGGTAACTAATCCTCGTGTACATACCCATCGAATCAATATCACTGATGGTGCTATCATCTTTAGGTGTGGGGCGATGTGATGCAGCTGATTTCGACCGCTGTCACTGGTAAGGAACAATGGGCTCATTCATACTACTGTTTTACTAAATTGTGACTCTAGGCTTGGTGATCGCTTTTGTTCAAAGCTGGACATTGACCTTGATTGTTATGTGTAAGTAATGGGATTATTGTTGCAGGTCATCTATCCCTTGTCACACTCATCATCGTCTTGATTTATAGGTATGGGTCCATTCATTGCCGCAGCTACGTACTATGAATCCAAAATCAGACGTGGATTTGAAGATGAGACGGCCAAGGCACATGAGCAAAGTGGCGAGGTTGCTGGTGAAGCCATCAAGGAAATTCGTACCGTGGCAGCTCTCAACAAACAAGCACATTTCGAGTTGAGATTTGATCGTGCTCTAGAACATCCTCATCGACTTGCCAAGCGTAAAGCCTATCTCTCATCCATTGGCTATGCACTCCAACAAGGCATCAACATGTACACCAACGCAGTTGCCTTTTATGCAGGCGTTCGATTGATTGACAATCGCTGGATCAATTTCGAGCAAATGATGATTGCAATGATGGCCGTGATTATTACTGCGTAATGTATCGTTCCCTTTTCTTGGTATCTTGAAGTATCATATACATGAGCTAATGACTATCTCTTTCTTTTATTTAGTCAAGGTGTGGGTCGTTCATCCACATTTACGGCAACCTACGCCAAAGCCAAGAATTCTGCTATTGCTGCTTTCGAGATATTGGAACGTCAATCACGTATCGATCCTGATGTTGAAGGCATTGAACCTGAATCGTCTACCATTCGCGGTGATCTTTCATTTAAGGAAATCACTTTCAGGTACATGGTTTTATCATGCATGCACGTAGGATGGTTTTATTGACATGATGGTTTTAGATATCCTGCTCGACCTAATATCCCTATTTTTGATGGCGACTTTAACCTTGAGGGCAAAAGCGGACAAACCATTGCACTCGTTGGACCTTCGGGATGTGGAAAATCAACAACCATCAGCATGCTTCAACGTTGGTACGACCCGATTGACGGCACTGTGCGATTGGATGATTACAACACCAAGAACTTTAGCCTTCATAACCTACGAAGCCATATGAGTTTGGTGCAACAAGAGCCTGTGTTGTTTGACATGACTATTGGAGAAAACATCCGCTTCGGTGCACTTGAAGGTCAACAAGTCAGCCGAGAACAAGTCGAGGAAGCATGCCGTGCTGCCAACATCCACAAGTTCATTTCCGAATTGCCTGATGCTTATGATACAAGAGTGGGCGACAAGGGGTCTCAATTATCGGGTGGTCAAAAACAACGCATTGCTATTGCACGTGCATTGATCCGAAAGCCTCGTGTGTTATTGTTGGATGAAGCAACATCAGCCCTTGATAGTGAATCCGAAAAGCTGGTTCAACAAGCCATTGACAATATCATCAGCGAAGGAGGACGGACGACTTTGACGATAGCTCATAGATTGAGTACTATACAAACAGCTGATTTGATCTGTGTGATCAAGGGAGGACGCGTCGTTGAACAAGGCACTCATTGGGAATTGCTCAAACTCGATGCTGAGTATGCTGCTCTCGTTCGACAACAATCACTGGAGGCAACACATTAATAATAGTCATCCTTTGTTCTATTTACCCGTACACTCTCAATGTAATACATACAACTGATTTATCTTTATGATGGACGCATGTACTAGCAATGTTAAATGATAAAATGGTGGGTTACTGATACCTATCGGGGTTGGTTTTGTCAGCTATTGCTAATATTACATGCCGCCATGCGGGAAGCTGTGGTAGCTGGCAGCATTTACGCTTGTATCCTATGCTTATCGATGAAGGTGTTTTCCCTTTCTGAGATGTACACTTACACAAACAAAGTCTCATTGAGCAGAGCAATATTAGTAGTAACAGACCGTTGTCATTGTTTGATGATAATGGATATTGTCCTATTGCTTACCTCTGATCCTCCTGATTTATACAATGGTCAATCAATCACATCAAGTCTCTTTGTGGAGGCGACCCCTTCAATTTATCAGCTCATCATTCCTTTCATCACTCTTTTTCCTCCATTTTGTGGTCATCACAGTAATACCCACGCCCGCCAATCAAATATAAACAAGAGGGATGTTGTCGCCCATCGTTTTACTCTCACACATCTCTTTCTTTCCATCCTATCTCCCTTTGGATACCGGGTACCCTCAAAGACACAGTTGACGTGAGTTCATATGCCATGGTGGGTAGCACTTCTGCGGGCGATCCATGTACTAACATACATGTGTCATGATCTTTAGCGTTCTTTTTTGTTATCCTACATTCATTGTCATTGTTGTCATTGTGATGATGTTTGGCTCTTGATTAAGGTACTCTCCAAACATGTTGCTTGATGAAGCTCATACTCACATTCTTTTCATGTAGCTATACCTCCCGATATGCATATGCAACGTTGAATTAGGTGGTCGACCACACCCCGCGCGATGGCGGAAAACGGCGTGCTCCTATAGATCGGCGAAGGAAGCCACGCCTGATTTGAAAAAGAAAGTGCATGGATTTGATCATCTTCAGCGTATGTACGGGTTACATAAACGACATTGGGTGATAGCATGATGAAAAGTTCAACGCCATTGACACTCGTATTAAAAGGAATGGTGTGGCAAGATTATCCCCGGGACATTTCCTTCCTACAACTGCGAAAAGTAAGTGCTTGGACGACCCTTAACGTATGTTTGCTCACTTTTCTTTACTCGTGTAGATGGCCGGTACAAAAACTGCACCTTCCCTATCCACGTGAACAACGGCGATGAGTATAAAGACAAGAACATCCTTAGAGGTAAGTGCTTGGATGATCTTTATGGCATTTTTTTTGTTCACTTTTCTTTACCCATGTAGATGGAAGGTACAACAGAATCCAATTTCTACATCCGAGTGAACGCCGGTTATCGCAAACGATACGCATGGTGGCGTCAAGATGCGTCAACGACGCCGACGAGTTCGTGAAGAACGACAACCACTAAGGCATCAAATGCAAGCTATTTATTGAAATATGCCTACTGGAGACATCAAGGGCCAAATTGAAAGCATCAAAGTCGAAGGTCAGTTTCGACCACCACAAGGGAATGTTCGCTCTGCTGTCAATGCTAAAACGCCTGGCAACTGCGTATAATATGGCGACCTATGACGAGCTCAGCCAGCTGATGCTTGTATTACTGCAAGCACGTGGTATGTCTATTCCTTATCCATGTAGACCACCGCTGACTCTTTCTATAGGTGATGCAATTCGCATCTGAATCATGTCAACCCCACAGCAAAGCGTGTACTTGACCATAAGAAGATGAAAATAGCAATGCAAACAAATTTCAATAACAAAGACGACAAACTGCATGTTTACAGGCGTGCTGGGATTTACTGGTAAGATAATCACATTCCTTTTCTTCAAGATTTGTCTGATCTTGCGTAATAGACTTTGTTGGTGGATACTGTTCATGCACTTAAACGGTTGGAAACTAGTCATCGGGCGAAGAAACGTCAGCTTGTACTCAATGATGAAGAGCAGCGCATCGAATATTTGCTGAATACGATGGTTAACCCCAAGATTCTCAAGATGTAAGCAAAAAACGCAATACCTCCAAGATGCTGCAGGTGACGGTTTAAGGAGTTATCATTGTAATCAATTGCAGTGTAGCCGTGCATTAGCCTATCCACCACGTGTTATCATTCAAGTTCGAGAAATACATTATATACTATAGGATGCTCTGAATCGTGAATGGAATAAACACAAGAATAGAAAATGAATGAATCAAAGCTTCAAAGCAATAATAGTAGTAGCACAGATCACCTGATAAAGTTTATTTGTCGTATTATGGCATTGCTATTAAAAGTTGAATCCCCCCATTTATTACATCAGCCACGTTTCCCATAAGCCTATAGATGTGTAGGAAACCTTAATCTCCAAAGTGAAGCATTCTACATCTTGTGCTTATTGGGACATTATCATTTGCATGTGATGATGATGATAGTTCTACTACTATTGCTGCAAGCAGGAGTGCTTTATTGCGATTACAGTATGACGTGGTGAGGAGCACAAGAAAAAAATTAGGGATCATCGAGGCGCAGGTTAATTGCGCGCAACATTTATTAAGGGTAATAGCTTTTATGTATCACCAATGATGATGGAGGGGGGACTAATGGTAACTGGTAGGGCATTTGAAGCGTTCGTGGCCAAGGGTTAAAAGAGCGTGCAGCGGCTGTGCAACCACCCTTGTTCTCATTTTTCTGCATGCTTGCAAATCCTTCCAAAGGCGTTTTCATATCCTGAATGCTGGAGCAACTCATGAACAGAATGGACGGTGCTGTCCGATCCTCAAGGATATCACCACGCATGTTACGTCGTCTCAGCAAGCATCAGCGCATCATGGCCACTCTCATTGTTGTCCTTGCTGGCTTTTCTCTTTTGGCGTCCATGTCGTTTACTTCAACCTTGTCTCTCAGCAGCGATTCAGACACCTCAATGCATAGACGACCATTGACTTCTTCTTCTTCAAACAACGAACGTTATCTTGCCTATTTGCCTCATTCAGGGTTGTCGAATCAGCGAATTGAGTTGGCCAACGCGTTGGTCCTTGCAGCACTACTCGATCGTACACTTATTGTACCGCCAGCCTTTCTTGGAACGGTGGTTGGATGGATGAAGCAGGATCAGTTGTATGAACATCTTGGATGGCTTACAGACGGCAGTGTCGACTTTGAGTACGAGTGTCGACCTCCTACACCGGGTGATTTGGGATCTTACATTGTCAAGAGTCGTTGCATTGAATATCATCGATTTGCAGTCATTCATTGGACCACTTTACATGACTTGGAACATGCCGTTGCTCCCTACGTGCGTATCCGTTTCCAGGATCAGGTATCATTGGATCGATTACAGGAGGATTTGGGTATTGGCCCTGATGAGACGTATGTGCATACCGATGAGCATATCTATGATTGGCGATTATACGAGGATCGAGCAGAAGCAAAGCGATTGGTTACTACCGGCACCAACTATTTCGATTCATTTGCTGGAAGACGCTACTTTAAGGTGTATACGCTGGATCATTGGCGAAGACGACCGGAAAAGTTATTGCAATTGGGCGGCATTTTTGGCAGCACACGGATGTCGTTGGTCAACCCAAAGTATTTGGCACTTCGAGAACGGATCACACAGGCACTGCATTATCGACGAGACACTGCCATTGGTGAAACAGCACAAAACATTGTTCGTTATTTGGGTGGTGAAGGAACTTTTGTGGGCGTCCATTTTCGTACTGGCGACAGTCCTTTCCGCAAGCAGCTTAGACACAACATGGATATGTTTGCAGAGGGCATGGCTGAATTGACACACGCCAATGTATCATTACCGATATCAGAGAACGACACTGAGGAAGATGATGATAGCATCGATGAGGACAAACGTATCCAGCTACTACCTCCATATGAAGGATTGCATCGTCCGCCATGGTCAACGATTTGCCGTTCAGTGCCAGCTGATAAGAATACACTTATCGTATCGGGTACAAGCACCAACATTTACATTGCTACCGATCACCGTGATCCACGTGGATACAAGAGCCAACTGTCACCATGGTTTGAAACTTTTCCTTGTACTGTCACCCTCAACGATTTACCAGAGTACCTGTTTGCACCTCTCGATCGCCTTCACGACCACATTGTCCCGGGTAAACCCCTTCGATCCTTTTTGATACCAATTGTTGATGCCATGGTTGCTGCTCATGCTCGTCAAGTGTTTACTACGCCTCGTTCAACATATTCTAGATACATTAGCGAGATGAACCAAGCTTGGATCCATTGATGATACTATACTATTATAACTCTCATTGCATGTAAATAATACTTTTCCTCCTCCTCCCTCCCCCCTTGAATTAGTCTTCCTCCTTCATCCCATCCCATATTGTAAAATCTAGACATTAAAAGGGTATATATTGACATCCGCTACATCATAAGCAAAAAGCACATGAAAGACTAGTCAGCGGCGATTAAAGCGACAATCATGGAATACAGGTAGTAGAAAAAGCACTATACACAATGCATGTTAGTCTTTCACACACGTGGACGTATATGTAAAACTTGACTTACGATGAGGTAAAATGCGAGCTTGATAAAGCATTCCTTTTTATGCTGAGATATGGTACGAAAGATTTCGGTTGCATCATACATGTGTCGGCTTTGCGTGACCCTAAACATGAGATTCATGCAAGTTGAGTGTACCTTCATTCAACAACAGCAGGGGACGGACGTACTTTTGAACATTGAATGCCACCAATGGAAGGTTTAATAGCATCGATAGCCAACTTCCATTCACCAAAAACATAAAGAACAAGAAAGCATGAGCACCCATCTCGGGAAGGACAAACTATTATGCATCCCCATCATCAGTGATATGCCACTTTATCCCACTGTTTCTACTTGCCTGGTTGAGCTTGTTACAAAGGTCAATGGGGTTAATGTAGTCGCATTCCAGATCAGAAAACATGATTACCTATAGAGAACGTGTTACGTAGTTGTAAAGAAGAAGAATAAAGGGACAATAGCTTACAAAAAAGACCATTACAAATAGCAGCAAAGCTGCCATGATAACGGCAAAAAGAAACAAGAGTGCTTCACTTGGCATGGTTTGGTGGTGGTAAATAGCTAGATAGAGGAGGGGAAGATCTTTTTCGAGAAAGAGCAGACGACGACGCGTGTGAAGGAACTCATGGTTACCCCTCGTGACTTTTGACAATGATGATGATGATGATGATCACCCCCAGCAACTTCTCATCATGGCATAAAAGAAGATGAATGATTTTACACACAATGCAGGAGGATGATTTTTTTTATTGTGACATGTTCAAACTTAGTGATGGAAGAGACGAAGGGAAGTATGTACAAGAACCATATCATTAGCATCAGCGGCAGCAATAACAGCATCATCTTGGACGGAACCAGAAGCAGCGGCAATGTACTTGACACCAGAGCGGTAAGCACGGAAAACATTGTCCGAGAAGGGGAAGAAAGCATCGGATGACACAACGGTATCCTTGAGCTCCTTCATCCATTCCTTACGCTCTTCAGCAGTCAATGGCTCGGGCAAGGTGTTGAAGTTCTCCTCCCACATCTTGCGTTCTTCACCCTCACCAATTTGATCAATCACATACAAATCAATGGCATTGGACTTGTCGGCACGCTTGGCAGTCTTTTTGAAATCGAAAGCAAGAACCTTGGGATGATGGCGCAACCACCAGTTGTCAGCCTTATCACCAGCAAGACGAGTGCAGTGGATACGGGATTGCTGACCAGCACCAAGACCAATGACCATACCATTCTTGGCATAGCAAACAGAGTTGGATTGAGTATACTTTAAGGCAATGGTAGCAACAATCAAATCTCTGACAGCAGACTCAGGAAGCTATAATAAAGCATTGCGTTAGTTTTGATTAATGGGTATACAATACAATAAATACATACATCCTTGTTCTTGGTAACAACGTTGGTGAACAATGACTTGTCAATCTTGTAAGTGTTACGCTTTTGTTCCATGTAAAGACCATAGACTTGACGGGTTTCTTGCTCAGAGGGTTCATAGTTGGGATCCATTTGAAGGACAACATACTTGCCACCCTTCTTGGCCTTGAGGACTTCAAGAGCTTCAGGTTCGAAATCAGGAGCAATGACACCATCCGAGACTTCACGGGAGATGATCTTTGCAGTAGCAAGATCAACCTTGTCGGAGAGAGCAATAAAGTCACCAAAGGATGACATACGATCAGCACCACGAGCACGAGCATAAGCAGTAGCAAGAGGAGTCAAAGGCAACTTGAGATCATCCACTTGATACACCTTCTTTTCAACATCCGAAAGAGGGACACCAATGGCAGCACCAGCGGGGGAGACGTGCTTGAAAGAGGCAGCAGCAGGGAGACCGGTAGCTTCCTTAAGCTCCTTGACAAGAGCCCATGAGTTGAGAGCATCCAAAAAGTTGATGTAACCGGGAGAACCAGAAAGAGGAGTTACGGGCAACTTGCCTTCCTTGACGTAGATCTGAGCAGGCTTTTGATGGGGGTTGGCACCATAACGAAGAGGAAGCATGGAGACACCTTGAGCATATTCCTTGCGGAAATAGTTGGAGATAGCCTCATCATAATCAGCAGTGTGACTGAAGGCCTAAAAAGAAAATCTCATGTCAATAATGTGATCCTATGCATTGCATTGCATTATAGGTATACCTTCAAAGCAAGGGTGTTACGGGTTTCTTGGGTGACTTGACCAGCCTTGAGCTCTTCAATGACCTTGTTGTAGTCCTTGGGATCGGAAACAATAGAAACACGGGCATGGTTCTTGGCAGCTGCACGAAGAAGAGTGACACCACCTAAAAAAATGTCGTGTAATGTGTCAGTAACAACAACAACAACCCCGCATGATTCACATCCCCGCCAGCCCAACAAACTCACCGATATCGATCTCCTCAACAGCTTGGGGGATAGTAACATCAGCCTTGGCAACGGTTTCCTTGAAGGGATACAAGTTGCAGACAACAATGTCGATCTTTTCAATTTGTTGTTCAGCCAAATCCTTGTCATCGCTTTCAATGTTACGGGCCAAGATACCACCGTGGACAGCAGGATGGAGGGTCTTGACACGACCACCCAACATTTCGGGAGCCTTGGTGATATCAGAGACGTCACTTTTTTTTAAACGAGCAACGTTAAAAACCCATATGCCTTTTCATGCTTGTTGTCTTTACCCAATAGGGATACCAGCATTGCGGATAAGCTTAGCGGTACCACCAGAACCGAGCAAGCGTACGTTCAACGCGTGAAGTTGTTGAGCAAACTCGACCAACCCGGTCTTGTCATAGACGGAGAGAATGGCTATTCCATAACCCGGTCAATGTACGCTCTCCATTGTACCATGAATGAATACCAACCGATCTTTTGCGACATTGCGTGTCAAAGAAGTGGGTGAAAAGTGAGACAAAGGTGGATGGATATTGACTCTCAACTGCTCCGGATCCTTTTCAACAATTGGTGACTGCTGATCTACAATCTTTTTCATTAGACAATGACGATCCAATGTGTGTCATATCCCCAGTTGTCGGTATCTCATTATGCATAGGGCTCATTGACATTCATTCTTTTTAAATGAGGATGCAAAACAAAGAAAGGCTCCTTTATAGCTACGCGATGTACTAGTAGAATAAATGAATACATACACCCAACCATCTGAATAGAAAACCGATTGTTTTAAAAGACACGCAAATTGAAGCTCTTGTTTTATGGGGGATTACAAGTGGGTGGTATTTACAAAGCGTGATGATGTATGCATGGTGTGTGTGTGTGTGTGTGTATGTATCTACAAGTCGATGCTCTTTCCTAGCTCATTTCCACATCCTCATCACTGGATTGGGTCTTTTTCTTGTTGGATGAATCCATCTTTTGCTTGCCCTTGTCTTGATCCTTCTTGTGATATTCACGTAGTTCCTTCTCAACCTTGCCATCGTCATCATAAACGAGCACACCTTGCTTCCAAGTACCATGCTTGTTGCCAAGCTCCTTGTTGTAAGCGTATTCACGTGCAATATCATCCGCGTTGCCCTTCCATCCACGATAGAGTTGCAGGTTTTGTCGTCCAATCAATCGTATACATTTGATGCGTAGCTCATTGGTTGTCTAGCAACGTTGACAATAAGCAAGATGTCATCTACATGTATGTATATACAAAAAACTTACCCATTTTGGCAGCAATTCCTTAGAGATCTCACCAAAATTACCAATGCCATATTTCTCAATGCCCTCAATAAGCAAATCCTTTTCAGCATCCGTCCACTTGCGAGTAGGTTGACGTTTGGCACCACGAGGAGGTCGAAAATAGCTGTTGTAAAACATACGCCCATCATAAGTCACTATGTTCACAACGACCACTGCCACCACCACCACTTACTCTTGATTCAACGTGCCATCCGGGTGAATAATATTCTTTGTGATTTCAAAGTCGGGTCGAATGCAGAACTTGAGTCTGAATTGCTTGATCCACTCTTGCTTGGCACGCACTCGTTCCTGTTCAGGGCTAAGCACCATGGGCGTTTCCTCTTGCTTCACTTCAGGCGAATCGATGACCATGGCGTCACTCGATTCAAGATGGTTGGTATCGTCTGCTGTCATGATGACGGAATGGAAAGTAAAGAAATAGAGAGAAAGAGAGAAAGCGGGAAGAGAGAAAGAGGGCGGACGTGTTTTTTTTAAAAGAGGTTGTCGTGTCCATTTCGCGTTCCACAACATGCCAATTAACAACTATTCATTCACCAGACAATGCATCCAAGATTATCTATTGTATCCATAACATGCTGGAAGATAGGTAACGCGACTAAAAAGTATACCATACTAAGTGGAGGGAGGAGGTGGTGGATTATAAGCGCGAAACTAACCAAGATGAGATATAAAGTGTAGTAAGAGGGATATGAGCAGAAAAGAGAAATATGTACATAAGTCTACAAGTGGATGAAGAGGGGGGTTGTTTGTGTATCATACTATTTTAACCGGTTATTAGAAATGGGAGAAAGAAAGACATAACATAAAAAAAGTTGTTGCGGGCGAGAATAGAGGGCACCAGTGACATAAAAGGAGCGGGCATAACGACGTTGGATATATGTATATACTTTTTTTTAACATGCGAATTCGTTGTAATATGCTGATGATGGCTGTTGTTGTTGTTGTTGTGCCAAATCGAGGAAGGTGAGATCAAGTTCATGGTGGGTGGTGGTGGTAGCAAAGATGGGTTCCGAGAGTCGTCGCATATCCTGCATAATGATGATAGTAGGTGGTGAATCTCCCATTCTCAGGATCATGCAAAAAGTGATGACCTTACCTCATTTAAATCATTTGATGCTTGTGGCAAAATGGGACAGGAGCTTCTTCGTAGCAACTCGTCGTTCAAATAGTAAATGTCATCTGTGGCATGTGGATGAACAGGAGGGATCAATGCTGCTGCTGCTGCTGCTGCTGCTGCTGCATCGGCTGCTGAGGATGTGGTTGAGGGTGATAATGGAAACAACGTATCAAAAGCAGCAGCGGTTGTCAACACGTCTTCCTCTGGCATATGGCCCATCCATCCACCACAACCACCATACTCCATATTTCTTGAGCATTGCTGTTGCTGCTGTTGCTGTTGCTGATGCATTGCTTTACATTCAAAGTCATCATTGCATGCAGCTACTGCTACTGCTGCTCCTGTAGTAGGCCAAAATGGATCCATGGGGAAAGGTGGGGTGATAGGTTCGACTACAAGTGGATGTTGTTGTTGATGATCAACCATGGATGTGGATGAAGACGAAGGTGACATGTTGTGTTGTTGTTGTTCATTTTGCTCCTGTTGTTGTTGTTGCTGTTCACGACGTTGTTGAGCTTTTGCTTTGGCGCGTCGATTCTGAAACCACACTTGCACGCCACGGGGTGTCATCCCTAATTTCTGAGCCAAGGCACGTCGCTTTTGTGCATTGGGTTTGGGGGTCTCGTGAAATGTCTTTTCGAGTACCTTGAATTGAGCACGCGATGTTCGTCGTCGATGCTTTACTTCAAATGGATTGTAAAAAGATGGCTTAAAGTCCCCAGGTTGAGATGCACGACAACATTCACAATCGATGATCGAGTTGCTGCTTGGTGATGATGATGATGATGATGGTGTTCCACCACATGGCATCATCATTGGTGGAGGTGGAGGTGGAGGTGGTGGTGGTTGACATGCACCCATGCTGGCAGCAGTCATTGCAAGTGGTGTCGTCATGTTGTGGTATGATGACCACATGTCATCGATAAGCTGTGGAGGTGGTGGAACAACGTTGTTACAAAAGCAAGGTTGTTGTTGGTTGTGGCATAAAAGATAATCATCGCATTCGGGAGTGGTGGCCACTGTGGTGGGTGTGGTGCTGTTGCTGAATCCACTGATACCGTTCATAATTTAAAAATAATGCTGGGTCATATAGGTGTGTGTTCCTTAGTAATGTATGTAGTGTACAGCAACGATGATGCGTATGTATATGGCTCTGCTTATATATATATATATATGCGTATGCAAAAAGCAGAGAACAAAAAGAGAAGAAGAAAAAAAGGTTGGAGCAGTCAAGAGAAAGAGAGGGTGAAATACCATATGTCTATATATAGACGACGCTGGTGTGTGCGCGTGTGTGTGTGTGTTGGCAGGTGCGCGTGTTGTTGTATCTCGCAGTTCTTCTAATAAAGTGAAGGAATGTGAGGGGTTGATGTGGAGCTGAGGGGTTGTTTTACGCGTTCTAATTATGCACGTTCAGGAGAAGCGAGAACAATTATATCAAGCAGAAAAAGGGTGGCAAAAAGTTGGCAAGTACCATGTCGCCAAGACCTAGCGGATATGTGAATCGAGTGATGGGGAAAGATAAGTAGTAATATGTAGTAGCAAGAGGAGCTTGCAGCTATCGACAGCAGCAGCACAGCTCTTGAATTCTAGTTTCGGGGGTGAGTACACACCATCATGTTTGTTGGGGGAGTGGAATGATGGGCCAGGGTTTGGAATGAATGAGATAAACGTTAATCTTCTCTATTATACTTGCTCACCCCCCTTTCTTGATTACTCTTTACATCCAAGTCGTTGGATCATCCCTAAGCTCTCATGTATGTATATCAAACGCAATTTTAAGCGACGTTTAAAAGAGCCACTATGAAAATCGATGCATAGTGATCATGAAAATGATACTGCTAATCCAACAAGACAACCTTGGATGGATAATGGACATGATACCATAGAGTAAACAAACATGCATACATATATCCCGCCCTCGTTTTGAAAAAAATGACAGCTTGTTGAAGCACGTGTGCCCCTGGTTGCACCCAATGCTCTACACCCATTGATAGTGTTACATGCACACGCGTCCGAGAAGAACATAAACAATCATAATAATCTCCCCTTGAAAGACGTATTCTTTGGTGGATCACCTGTATCGGTAAGGACGTTGAAGGAGCAACAACACCGTCAACAACAGAAGGGGATGTTGAATAGCGTGCGCTCATTTTGCGTGTGTTGGTGTTTGCCAGGTACATGCAGCTCGTTATTAATTACACTCTGCAAGCAGACGTGGTTCACATCAAGACTCATCCGCAACATGTGCAAGCTCGTTTCCCCTACATACGGGATAAAGGGGGGGAGCTTTACGCATAGACCAGCTTTCAACAAGGGCTCACTCATCACATCAATCGCGCTGATCCATCTATTTGTGTTCTTCTTGATTGATAATAGCCAAATGCAAGTGCACACATGACATACACACACACTTACTCACCCTCAGGCTGCATCCAAAAGTTCCTTGTATACATCTAAGTATACATACGCATGGTACTCAATCCTCACGCAGGAACATGACGCGTGTTTTAGATAGGATAAAATCTCCTGGTTGTGCTTCCAAAGGAGTGGGTCACGACAAAATGATGGTAGCAGGGGGCAACGGAGGAATGATCGGGATATGGAAGCAAGTTCTCGGTGGTAATCTCCATGTTTGGGATATTATTCCTGCTAGGTATACTCCAACTTGGCACATCTGTCAGAAGATGCAGCACACTCGCATCATCTGATGACGGGTTTTCTTTATGACCCATCCCATATTCTATGCACTCACTGAAACACAAACAATGCCGTACTTGCATTGTGGCACCATTCTCTTACACTGCAGCCACATCATCGCCGTCATTAAAAAATGCCGCATGTACAAAAAAAGTGCCACGCTCTGTTTACTCTCTCGCCATTTGGTGCAAACACAGCACCATCGACATCATACTATGTACTGTACACCCCTTGGTTCAGCTTTTAGGGATAAAACTCGCATCCATCCATCCATCCATACATTCGCCTCTGACTTATAAATCCGGTTATATTACGATTGATCTTTTTTTTTCGCATAAAATGTTTTTCTCGCATCTTTTTTTTCTTTTCCTTCAATACAACTTTGACTTTGTTGATCCTTCCACGCATGTCATCGATTGCCTTTTTGGGGCCAATGTCATGCGGATGTCAGGTAGACCCTAAATGCGCATAAATACTCACCATCACTCTTATTTGGGAGCGTATGTAAGTCATTGCCTACAATGCACATTACATGATTCATGCCATTGTTGTATTGACGATCATTATGTATCTGGCAATCACCACATCTCGAGAGTTTTGTGAACAAGCCCGCGTAAATACGGCTCCCTTGGCATGGTCTCCTTTTTTCCAAAGTATTATAAACCGACCAGGAGGAGAGGTGTCAGGGACAAAGTAATACAAATCGCAAATCAAATAAAAAGAAAAAAAGAGAGGTGACCAACATTATCCGCACGCACGAACACACACACCCCTCTATAGGATCAGCATCATCATCATCACCACTCTTATTGTGCTCTCATTATTATTAGCTGAGCACATACCCCATTAATGATCATAAACAGCTGTTGTCAAACCAACGATGATTCCACCACGCGCCTGTATACCTTCTGTAAGCGGGTTTGGGAGTAGTTTTATCCATCACAGCATGTGCATGGACGTGAAGAGAGGGGTGATGGTGTTAATGTGTCTTGAGAAAAAAAAGACGCTTACATGCCCTTCTCTCACTTTCTATTACTCCTATGCCAAAAAGTCAGTCCTTTGTATATCGCTTTCCGCTCGTCTTTTCTTTTCTCTTTTCTTTTCTCTCTTTCACCTTTATCATAAGGCCCTTGATTTGTTCCTTGCCAACCAACCCTATTGCGTTATTGGCTGACCTTATCACACCTTTATGTCAGCAGCAGCAGCAGCATCCTCGTGCACACAATCACGAATGGCCCGATCCAAACAACCTGATATCCTTCTTGACAAGAGCCATGAGCAGGCGGCTGTCGACTTTATGAATCAAGTCCTTGGTGATATTGATCCACCTATCGAATGCGGCAAATTACATGAGATGCTCAAAGATGGCGTTTTGCTTTGCAAGTACGTATATCATCCATCTGGAAGAATGACTCGATTCTCATCAACAAGCATCTACATAGCCTCGTCAACAAATTACGACCAGGAACCATCAAGCATGTGGGACAACGCAATCTCACATTTATCAAGGTATGTACATGCAATGGAAGCTAAATTTATTATAAAAGAGGGTTGCTAATGTATACATTCACGGTGGTATAGATGGATAATATCACTCGGTTCTTGCAAGGAGCGCGTCAGGTATGAAGATGTTTCCATGTGTCTGTGCTTTATGTTCTATTGTGCGGCTGAGGAAGAGGAGGAGGACATCCATGCTGAAAAGAGCTATATTAGCTTGGTCTTTCCGATAGTCAACTTTTCGAAACCAGTGACCTGTTTGAGGCAAAAGACATTCCGGCGGTAAGTAAAAAAGAAATTGAATGTGTACTCCTTGATACTAACAGTGAGAGACCCTTGCGCAGGTCATCCATACTATTATGGCAATTGCACAAATGTATAGCAATGAAAAGAAGGAGGAGCATAGCAAGGAGGAGGATGATGAGGATGATGATGAACAGTCAGCTGGATCTCCCCAGGAAAAGGAGCAAGAGCAAGTAGAGGAACCTACTATAATGGGTGAGCGGCTTGTTTAATTTCAGAAAGGGGTAAAAAGGGGAATGGGATGATAACTTACCATCCATCATGGTAGACATAGCAACGACGACGACAACCGTTGATAATGACGTTAGCAATGATCCTTGTTCAGGGCACCGAGATGTACGCGATATCTTCTCCATCAGCACGACTTTTCCTGATACGACGACAACGTTGAACCATAATCCTGCATTGGCTCGGCCTCCGAAATCACCCCTTCGTCCTGCATCTAGTAAAAGACGACCACGACGTAAAAGTATCGATACAAGTGCAACAGATGAAGATCGCTGGCCGACATGTTCACGACCTACCTTTGCAACACAAGGAAGACAATCCGATTACGTTGCTTTATCACGCACCTCATCCACTTCTTCATGTAACTCGTTCATGTCGTCGCCCAATGGGTCACCCAAAGCTACACGTCGACAAAGCGTCAACTTTCCACAACAACACCACCACCAAAACCAATACCATCAACATTCTCCACCTCCTCGTCCTCAGTCTCAACATATCAAAGCAGAAAGTCTTGGACGCAAGTTGGATCGCAATCTCGCCAAATCGGTGGAGGAAGGGCGTTCAGCTGAAAAGCTGTTACTCAAAAGCAAGGATGGCATGACACGTGCACAATATCAACTTGGCAATTGTATTGGGAAGGGCCAATTTGGTGCCGTCTATCGAGCATTGGATCTTGGTACGGGTGAAACAGTTGCTGTCAAACGGATCAAGCTGCATGATGCTGAAGATCAAGATGATATCATGAAAGAGGCGACCTTACTCAAGACGCTCAGTCATTGCAACGTCATTCAATACCTCGGCTTCATTCCTAGTCGAAATCATATCAACATTATCCTCGAGTAAGTGAACGATCTCTTTCTCTCTCTCTCTTTGATATGATGGTGACTAATAATGATGATGATAGGTATGCAGAAGGAGGTTCGCTCATGTCCACACTCAAGGCATTTGGTGCATTCCCAGAAAAGCTCGTTGCATCCTTTTGCATGAAGATCCTGAATGGCTTGGAATATTTGCATGCGAATGAAGTGGTGCATTGTGATCTCAAGGCAGCGAATATCCTTACCACCAAAACGGGCGATGTCAAGTTATCCGATTTCGGCGTTTCCCTCAACCTCAAGAAAACCAAGGTTGATGCGAATGATGTATCAGGCACACCCAATTGGATGGCACCGGAGGTGATTGAACTCAAGGGAGCATCATCCAAATCGGATATTTGGTCACTTGGATGCACATTGATCGAGTTGATTACTGGCAAACCACCCTATGCCGACCTCATTGCCATGTCTGCCATGTTTCGTATTGTCGAGGATGATCATCCACCTTTGCCCGATGTATCAGAGCCCATGCATGATTTCCTGTTGAGTTGTTTCCAGAAACATCCACAAGATCGACCCTCAGCCACCGAACTCTTAGACCATCCATGGCTTCAAATGCATAGTGCTGTTGCTGGTGCCAGTAGACCTACATCCATGCTACAACATCATCAACAAAATCGATCCATGAGTAGTCGTCCTGCTTCCATGGTAGCACAACAACAACAGCAACCTATCTCCTCTTCAAGTGAGCCTACAAAGGAAAACACCTTGCCATCAGGTGCTAGACAACAAAGACAACAAGGTGGTGGTAGTAGGCCATCCTCTGTGGTACATCCTTTGGATAATCGACCCCTATCTGAGAACATCCTTATGGATCCCATCACACATCGATTCATCAAAATGTCCTTTGGCAAAGGTAAGTGCGAGTGAAAATATACGCATGATGGATCAAGTTGATTGACTCGAGACTTTTAAAAAGTGGTCGAATGCAAGGTGTGTGGCGACTTGATGAAATCACAAGCCATCTTTTGCGAGGTCTGTGCGTTGATTTGTCATGATAATTGCAAAAAGTTGGCGTTTTCTTGTCCACCCAAGGTGAACGATCAACAACCTTCGTACGACGTGAGTTGACATGTGGTTCTGGTGACACGTGGGAATGGGATGGGTTGATTAATTGATTGATTTGTTGTTGTAGTGGGTATTTTCCGCAAAGATCTATAACAATAATGGTGATCGACGAAGTGCAAGCATGCCAACGGATTCCAGTCGACCCAGTGATCATCCACAATTCGAAAGTATTCGAAAGTATTCTGTGGCCCTTGGTTTGACACCACGTGAGGAACAGGCATTGTGTGAGAATCAGGCCCTATTGACGCATACGTTGGCCATGCAACATGACAATCCAGCTGCGGTCGCGAATCTTTTAAACAAGAAACAAACCAAGGATCGTAAAAAGAGTCTACGTGGCACATGGGCTAATTTGTTTTAAAGTCATCATCATTGTTCTTCTGTAATTGTTGTATATCTAATAGCTAAGCGTAATTGTTACTACTTTATTCTTCTCTTATATCACGTAATGAATTTTTAAGAGAAACGGCGGAAAAAGTTACTACATTCTTTGTTTGTATAATATGGGAACCGCGGGACGACAAGGAGGAGGGGAAAAGAGAACAAGGGATCTTCCATTTGCGGGGTGGTATGCTCTGCTGCAATGACATGTGATTGATAAATAACGGGCGTACACAGTTGCTCTCCTTTTCCCTATTTCTTTCCCATGGCACCCATTGCTATTGATACCGTCTTTGTCGTAAGGCATGGTGAACGTCTCGGTAAATTATTAATCATCACATACTCTACATCCTCATCATCCTCACCTTTATCCACCACCACCACCACAGATCACGTATCCAAGGCATGGCAACCTGATCCAGCACACGGCTTGTGGGATCCTCCTTTATCAGACAAGGCAAGTCATATTGCCACTCGTACTCTTGTATCCTCATATTTTGGACAAGGGGGCAATGTACACTGATATACAGTGCAACGTCAGGGACGAGACCAAGCTAACCGTACCGGCCAATACCTTGTGCGCCTAATGCATGACAGCAACATTGACTTTGCCACTGCACGAATCGTCATTTATACCTCGCCATTTCAACGATGCCTTGATACGGCACTTGATATCGCACAGCATTTCCCTTGTCGCAACACCACGCTACGGCTTGAACTTGGTTTAGGAGAATGGATGTCAGAAGAATTCTTTAGCGATCCGCCAAGCCCAGCAACACGTCTCATATCCAGGCAACAGGAAGCACTTGCACGTAAACAATTGGCATCTTACAAAACAACATCCTTGACCATGCCACAAGTGGACTATGCACATCCATCCATAGCCAATGAATTTACATACCCTGAATCTTATACCGACATGGTGAAGCGATTGGAAAAGACACGTACGCATTGTTTGCAACAAGCAAAGGACAAAGAGATTGCTATATTTGTGACACATGCCATTTGTTGTCATGCATTACTGGATGGTTTCCGTGGCAAACAAACTCGACCTCTTGAAGCCCCTTATTGCAGCGTATCACGTATTACCCACACAAAGCAACCTGACACCACTACCATTCATACACCTCCTCCTTCTCCCCCATCCACCAATGACAATGATGATGATCATCCATGGAACACTGATCTATTGTTCTCCAACATTCACCTTGAACATTATTGAATTTTTGTTGTATACCAATTGAACAAATAAAGGAATCTAATAGCCCAAAGCAGCGAGGGAAGCGTTGATGTCCTTGACAGTATCAGCCTTGGAAGCAATAGCCTTCTTTTCAATGGCAGCAAGAGCAACCTTGCGCTCGTGGTAAGCGGCAGCCTTAGCCTTACGCTTGTCTTCGAGCTTGGCAACAACATCTTGGTACTTCCAGCCATATTCCTTGGAGATACGAGCAAGAGTGGTGTACTTGCGGCCAGGCTTCAAACGTTGGACACGAAGGGCATCAGGGATCACCATACGCTTAACCTTGTCATAAGGAGCAGGAACACCTTCGAAAAGCTTGACACGATCCAAAGCAGCAGCACCACGAGCAGTCTTGTGAGGAATCATACCACGAAGAGCCTTGTAAAAGATGCGAGAAGGAGCACGGAAGTGGAAGGGACCACCACGACGAGGGTTGACACGGTTTTGCTTGTGCAAGTAAGAGTGGTACTTGACTATATATATGATCTCGATGAATACCTCATACCATTTTCCCTTTTATTATCCACTTCACTTTACTTACGCTTGTTACGGAAGAACTCGCCAGACACATTCAATTCCTCGCAGCGGACAACAACGACCTTTTGGCCGCTCAAGGCCTGCTTGGCGACAATCGAAGACAAACGACCGAGGAGATGACCCTTGCCGTCAATGACAACCACCTGGAAACGATCCACATTAGCAATCATGCAAGCTTGCTCCCATTGGGCGCCATGGCGTGGGAGCGACTCACCTTTTCAAAAGTGCTCATTATAAAAAGAGGGCGGGAAAAAGAGAGAGAGAAAGAAACTGAGCGCGCGTGAAAACACAAACCTTTTGAAAATTCTTGTCGCCACCGACAACACACCTGGTCAGCCAATCACAAGGACAGACTTGACACCTGTCAATCACCGTTTATTCATTCACCGGCCCTTTAAACGAGGCATCGAGTACATAATTTAAAATTCTTGTTATCACTTGTTATTTCATAAAACACAATCTCGCTTCGCTCCCAAAGTACAATTTTCATTGAATTGGATTGATGTTTACATGTGTAGTCATCATAGGAAGTAGGGGTCGATGCACATGCTCATGAATGAAAGTGGACCATCTCCTGGGTAAGGTTCATGCTCCAATGCCGGGAACGATAGGGTGCGTGGGATGTCATCATCTACCATGCAAACGAGATCATAATAGCATCAGCAGCGATAGCTTCATCCTTGTAGACATGAGTACTCTCACATCCTTTTAGCATCATCCCCATTTTCCACTTCCACCACAATAAATGCTCGCACACATGACAAGCCTGTCAATATGTATCACTACTGTCAGCTCTTCCCAAGTTGTTTTCCATATCATCTGCATTTTTTTAAGAGGATAAAGGTTTTTAGCTACATACTACACATGTTAATAAGGCCGTGTTTAGTTGACCAAAGATAGCATCGTTCACACTCAAGTCACTCGTCTTTGTTTTGCTTTCAGGGGTGCAGGATGTTGTTGACCTACTAGTGTGGCTACATATACTACCTCATTTTGCGCCCACATCATGCATGTGGAAGTTCCATCGTCATTCAATACTCCTGTTGATGACGATGACGTGATAGAATAGCCACTAATACAATATAAATACACCCATCATGCATCGTCTGACACATTTCTTCACCCATTCTTCTTTCACAATAATACATTATGCATCAAGGACGCTATTCCTCATCGGCATTACTATTGCTATTTGCTTCCATTATGGTTGGATTTATTGCCCCTCCTGTCGTTGCTGTCAAAGTTCACCTATCCAAATCGAAGGAGGAAGCCCTGGCCTACTGTGACGGCATTAAATTCAAGATGTCAAACGGGGAACACTCTCAAGAAGTCATGCACACCTATCAAGCAGTGTATCCTGACCAACAAGGCAACGATGTTTTCTACCATTGTGGCGATAGAAAAGAGTACCCAACCGATGTTAATAGGTCCAAGAAAGATTGTAAAAGCGCCGCGACGAAAACTAAGGAAACGCCAGACAAACACGTACATTATGAGTGCCTTTCGGATGGTGGATGGGCCCTTGTAGACTGCAGCCCACACAACGGCCGTATAACTTGTGAATATCCAGAGCGCGATGAATATCTACAGAACCATCCAGAAAAGCTTGTGGAATATTTAAAGAAGGATGATCCAGAGCTTGTGGAATATATAAAGAAGGCTCATCCAGAGCTTTTTCGTAATTTGGAAAAGGGGACACTCAACCCTAACGACGTTTATGAGATTCTTGATGCGTCTCAGGAGTTCGATAAGAAGCAATTGCATAGTAAGGCGCAACCAGCCTCAGGGCTCGTTGAATCGTATTACATGGATGCCAAACTGGCAGGGGCGGATTTGGTTGACGTCTTTGCAAAAAGCGATTATGGCACCCAAACCAATTAACCCTTGCCAGCACACAAAAACCATTGGGAAAAGTTCAATGAAGCTGAGTTAGCAACATCACCTCAATAAATATATCATAATTGACACAGCCTGATACACGTACGCATTTCGAATATGTGACACACCGCTGCAAAACCGAAAGCAATCTTGACGAGAATTGTAGTAGTAGAAGGTCGACTCGCATAAACTATTTTGTATATGTGAACCCACCAGTAATCAATTCAATGCAGGGATCTCTTCGCTTTTTCTCTTCTCAAGGTCATCTCACTCCTCCTTATTGTATCACAAAAGTCATACACTTCTTGCATGACCGATAACCGGACCACCTTTATTATTCCATCTTCGAAGCAATAGTATGTAATCCACAAGCTAGCAAACTGCAAGTGCATAATAAATAAATAATGCTTTATTCCATCTAGCTACATTGCCACCATCCTCGTCTTCGTCCGCCATCATCATTCGTACTCGTACTGGTCAGCAGTCGTCAATTTCCTCGTCACCCCCAATATCCAAAAAGCACACAAGTAGAAAAGACTGTGATCTTGCAGGCTTCTTTTTGAATCTCATTGTCGTTATCATCATTGTCATTGTTGTGATAGCATTAGGTGTCAAATATGCAGTTGGATGATGATCGTTGTCCATGCTTGGCAGGTGCCACAACGATGATGATATGAACTCTCATGAAAAAGTACAATAGCTGATTGCACCAATCGTCCAGGATGATAACATCACAGTCAAGTTGACAATAAATATATAAGAACAAGGCTCTCTTCCCATGTGTTGTATACATTCACATCCTTCCATTCCCCCATGCACCAACGAAATATCCATATCCATATGCCGTAAAAAATCGTATGTATTGGAGTGAGTTGCTATACGTATGTGAAAACCGCTCCTATACTATGGCTATATGCTGTTGACGCGAGAAGGCTGAAAGACTCGTTACTGCAACCAGCTGAGACAATGGAGTAAGATCTGCTTTATAGTAGTATCTGCTGATACGTTGGGCTGTGGCAGAGGAGAGTGCGAGAGCGTGTATTGTAGTAGGGTGCCATGCTTGTGAATGCTGTTTGAGACAATCGAATAAAGAGCATACTGAATGCTGCTAGGTTTGGTTGTGGCAGAGGAATGTACAAGAGGAGGTCCAGTTCCCAGGAGGAAGGCAGGTGTTGTAATGGGATGCACACGCCATGGACATGCCCTTCAGTCAAAGACAATCGGATCCAGACAACTATAGAATGGACATGATGGGTCGAAACAGGATAATCGTTCGCAGTTTGTAGTTGTAGATGAAGGGAGCAACGGTTGCGAATGGAAGAAAGAGACAAGGAAGAGCTGGAAATTTAGGTCTCCTCGGGAAGCTACATAGATTACACACATCCTTTTAGCATCAACATCATCGTTACCCCTTTCAACAATAAATGCCCCACTCATGTTGCGTCTATGAGCATCGTCTTTCATAGATTGCCTTCTCTTTGAAAAAGCATCTGCATCCTTCATGTAGTATATCACTTTTATCACCTCTCCTTCCCATCGCTGCATTGCTTCATAATAAAGTTGTTCCATGCCCACATACCCAAAGAAAATGGCGTCAACATGTACCTGGAAATACGCTAATGCATGTCAGCCAAGGGGTGTTTTTTGGGTCGGTGGTGCAAAAGCATACACATGCTGCATGAAGAGTGGTATTATGCAGGATGTTGTTGATCTACTAGTGTGGCTACATACAGTATACTACCTCGATTTGCGCCCACATCGTGCAGGTGGAAGTTCCATCGTCATTCAATACTCCTGTTGATGATGATGACGTGATAGAATAGCCACTAATACAATATAAATACGCCCATCATTTGTCGTCTGACACACATTTCTTCACCCATTCTTCTTTCACAGTAATACATAATGCATCAAGGGCGCTATTCCTCATCGGCATTACTGTTGCTCTTTGCTTCCATTATGGTTGGATTTATTGCCCCTCCTGTCGTTGCTGTCAAAGTTCACCTATCCAAATCGAAGGAGGAAGCCCTGGCCTACTGTGACGGCATTAAATTCAAGATGTCAAACGGGGAATACTCTCAAGAAGTCATGCACACCTATCAAGCAGTGTATCCTGACCAACAAGGCAACGATGTTTTCTACCATTGTGGCGATAGAAAAGAGTACCCAACCGATGTTAATAGGTCCAAGAAAGATTGTAAAAGCGCCGCGACGGAATATAAGGAAACGCCAAACAAACTCGTACATTACGAATGCCTTTCGGATGGTGGATGGGCCCTTGTAGACTGCAGCCCACACAAAGGCCGTATCATTTGTAGATATCCAGAGCGCGATGAATATCTACAGAACCATCCAGAAGAGTTTGTGGAATATTTAAAGAAGGATGATCCAGAGCTTGTGGAATATTTAAAGGAGGCTCATCCAGAGCTTTTTCGTAATTTGGAAAAGGGGACACTCAACCCTAACGACGTTTATGAGCTTCTTCATGCGGATCAGGAGTTGGGTAAGAAGCAATTGCATAGTAAGACGCAACCACCCTCAGAGCACGTAGAATCGTATTTCAAGGATGCCAAACTGGCAGGGCCGAATGTGATTGACGTCTTTGATTATGGCACCCAAACCAATTAACCCTTGCCAGCACACAAAAACCATTGGGAAAAGTTCAATGAAGCTGAGTTAGCAACATCACCTCAATAAATATATCATAATTGACACAGCCTTATACGCGTACGTATTTCGAATATGTGACACACCGCTGTAAAATCGAAAGCAATCTTGACGAGAATTGTAGTAGTAGAAGGTCGACTCGCATAAACCAATGTGTATACGTAAACCCACCAGTAATCAATTCAATGGAGAGATCTCTTCGCTTTTTCTCTTCTCAAGGTCATCTCACTCCTCCTTATTGTATCACAAATCACTCATGACCGATAACCGGACCACCTTTATTATTCCATCTTCGAAGCAATAGTATGTAATCCACAAGCTAGCAACCTCCAACAAGCGTGTAATAAATAAACAATGCTTTATTTCTTCTAGCTATCTTGCTATGTACTGTACATTGCCACCACCATCCTCGTAGTCGTCTTCCGTCATCATTCCTACTCGTACTCGCCACCAGTTGTCAATCTCATCCGTCACACCAACATCCAAAAATACACAAGTTGAAAAGAATGGGATCTTGCAGGCTTCCTTTTGAATCTCGTTGTCGTCATCATTGTCATTGTTGTGGATGGGGTGATCATCGTAATCGTCATTGTTGTGAATGTGGTAATCATCGTAATTGCCGTCTCTACAAATAAGAAAGCAGGCAAGTTAGACCATCTGATACCGGGAATGATGACGATTTGGTATACCGTTAGGCGATCCTCTCCAAGGAAGAAAGCAAATCAGAAGGAATTCACAAACGAAATCACCATCATACGAGCAACGTTGGGCGATCCCTTGTTCTTGAGAAAGCACTGCACAAATCACGCAAGGCCAGTTCGATCCATGGCAAGGAAGGACATGACTTACGTAGAGTCCAGGCTCATAGTTGTTCTCATTCATCCTCTCCAAAGAAAGAATGATCCCCAATCCTTCCAATCATTTCCCGCCTCATGAAAAGAAATCCTCAAGGGAAAGAACGAGCCTATCACGAGAAGAGCGCGTTGGTCCAACACATTCACAAGCTGTTGCAAATCCCCTTTTACCCTCAACACGGGTGACCATGCTCTTCCAAAAACCCATCGTCGTCGACCCATCAACTCAAACACAGGCCTATAGAGCCCTGGACGCGTTCCAAGAAGCCTTTCCAGCACACTTGGCTAGTGCAGAGCGACGCAGCGGCCACTTGATACAGGCTGGGTCTTGAACCCAAAGAGATGATGACGATGATGCCCCAAGTTGCATTGCCTGACCAAAGAAACCTATACAATTCATTATTAGCACACACACAATAAACACCCTTTTCATTGTTTGTTTCATTGTACTTGCCTTTTCCATATACACAAAGACCCGTTGTTGTTGGTTACTGGAAAACGAAAACCATGGTGTAGTATAGTTGAGCCGAAACAAAACGCCAAACCAGCCAACGTCTTGAAACCAAACTTGCCCTCTATACAAGCTGACGCGTCAATAGAACCAATTCGGCTGCAACATTGGACTCTGAATGTACCTGTTGACACCAAGCGTAGAGCGGGAATAGCAACGAGCAAAAGGAAGCAACCATATCGCCATGGCAACCACCAACCAACAACGCTCATTCCTCGGCACTTTGGACACACTCACTCCCTGACAATGCATGTTCAGAACTACATTAACTCCTCACAGCCAACAAGAGCACTCTTTTATAGTACATTACCTTGATCGCAATGTCGTGAATGGAATAAGGAAAAGTGGGAGAAAAAGGAGAGAAGCGTTGTCTCAAGTCGTGGAGCTACCGACCCCCAAGTTTAAATCCCCTACTGCTATTACACTGAGGCCACTCAATTACCACCCCCAACACACACACCATCCACCCATCGTCATCATCACCCTCTGGATAGACAACAGGTACACGTAAATAAAAGAAATGATCCTCACGTATAGCAAAAGGGTGTGTGCCATTTTACACTTTACATGATAATGATGATCCAACAACAGCCATTGCGTTACTACCAGGTTAGCTCGAATCATGAAAGTTAAATGATGGGCATGCTGGGCTGTAGCAGGTGAATCGTTCGTATGCATTGGATCGGGTAACAAAGGTGAATGGGAGGACTAAGGTTATTAGCTGGCATTTTCAACTATTCCTAAATAGTGTACAAGAATCATGCATCGCCTGTGCTGAATGACTCAAGTTACACAAACACGCCCACTGCATCTTTTGCTCTATTATAGTCATACTACTTTACGTTAAACAAAGACCACTTTTCATATAGCATCACGCTTACAACATAGTAAAAACATGAAGACGCCTGTATCTCTAAACTTTACAATGAAACGTGGGGTTTTGAATAGAGCAATGTGAGTTTCACGATCAAGCTTGCCAATCCCAGATTTCGCAATGTCGCTACCAGCCAAACTGGACCTGGGTGGTCGACCTCTTGCATTTTTTTCGATGACGACCAAAGAATTATTTTTTGGGCTGTTTGCGACATTGAACGTGAAACTTGCACACAAGGTGCTGTTGGCCAAGCCGAGCACGTTGATCTATTAAAGAGCCCACGTTTGATTGTAAAGTTTGGAGATACAGGCACCTTTATGTTTTACCTATGCTGTAAGCGTGATGGAGTTGCTTTTTCCTAGTGGATGGTGTCGGCTGCATTAACGGAAAGATGAAGAGCTGAGTGAAACGGCACGTGGTGGTTACACTAACGCGTCCTTGACAGGTTGCTGCACAAATGGATGATGATGATGATTGCCTTTTGTGAAGGTACGTAAGTAAACAGCATCCAATAATGAAGGTGTGTCAATGTATGTATCACATTTGCATGTAGAAGAAAGCCGAGCTGCATAAACCAATTTGTATATGTAAAAAGATACGTATACATATTGAATGAGTCACTCATCCTGAAACTCAATGGAGGGATCACTTCACTTTTTTTTCTTCTCAAGGTCATCTCACTCCTCCTTATTGTATCACAAAAGCTATATACCTCTTGCATGGCCGATAACCGGACCACCTTTATTATTCCATCTTGGAAGCAATAGTATGTAATCCACAAGCTAGCAACCTCCAACAAGCGTGTAATAAATAAACAATGCTTTATTTCATGTAGCTATCTTGCTATGTACTGTACATTGCCACCACCATCGTCGTAGTCGTCCTCCGTCATCATTCCTACTTGTACTCGTCACCAGTCGTCAATCACCTCGTTACCTCCAATATCCAAAAGGCACACAAGTAGAAAGGAACGTGATCTTGCAGGCTTCTTTTTGATTCTCGTTGTCGTTATCATCATTGTCATTGTTGTGATAGCATTAGGTGTCAAATAGCAGTTGGATGATGATCGTTGTCCATGCTTGGCAGGTGCCACAAGGATGATGATATTAACTCTCATGAAAAAGTACAATAGCTGATTGCACCAATCGTCCAGGATGATAACATCACAGTCAAGTTGACAATAAATACATAAGAACAAGGCTCTCTTCCCACGTGTGGTGTACATTCACATCCTTCCATTCCCCCATGCACCAACGAAATATCCATATCCATATGCCAAAGAAATCGTATGTATTGGAGTGAGTTGCTATACGTATGTGAAAACCGCTCCTATACTATGGCTATATGCTGTTGACGCGAGAAGGCTGAAAGACTCGTTACTGCAACCAGCTGAGACAATGGAGTAAGATCTGCTTAATAGTAGTATCTGCTGAACGTTGGGCTGTGGCAGAGGAGAGTGCGAGAGCGTGTATTATAGTAGAGTGCCATGCTTGTGAATGCTGTTTGAGCCAATGGAATAAAGAGTATACCAGTAGCAACTGCTGGAAGGAATGCTGCTAGTTTGGTTGTGGCCGAGGAATGTACAAGAGAAGGTGAAGTGTCCAGGAAGAAGGCAGGTGTTGTAATGGGGTGCACACACCATGCATTAGCCCTTCAGTCAAAGACGATCGGATCCAGACAACTATAGAATGGACATGATGGGTCGAAACAGGATAATCGTTCGCAGTTTGTAGTTGTAGATGAAGGGAGCAACGGTTGCGAATGGAAGAAAGAGACAAGGAAGAGCTGGAAATTTAGGTCTCCTCGGGAAGCTACATACATTTCAGACATCCTTTTAGCATCATCGTCATCGTTACCCCTTTCAACAATAAATGCCCCACTCATGTTGCGTCTATGAGCATCGTCTCTCATAGGTTGCCTTCTCTTTGAAAGCATCTCCATCCTTCATGTAGTATATCACTTTTATCACCTCTCCTTCCCATCGCTGCATTGCTTCATAAAGTTGTTTCATGCCACATACCCAAAGAAAATGGCGTCAACATGTACCTGGAAATACGCTAATGCATGTCAGCCAAGGGGTGTTTTTTGGGTCGATGGTGCAAAAGCATACACATGCTGCATGAGGAGTGGTATTATGCAGGATGTTGTTGATCTACTAGTGTGGCTACATACAGTGTACTACCTCGATTTGCGCCCACATCATGCAGCTGAACTCCCATCGTCATTCAATGCTACTCCTGATGATGACGAGGACGTGATAGAATAGCCACTAATACAATATAAATATGTACACCCATCATTCGTCGTCTGACACATTTCTTCACCCATTCTTCTTTCACAGTAATACATAATGCATCAAGGACGCTATTCCTCATCGGCATTACTATTGCTCTTTGCTTCCATTATAGTTGGATTTGTTGTACCTCCTGTAGTTGCTGCCCAAATTCACCTATTCAAATCGAAAGAGGAAGCCCTGGCCTACTGTAACAACCCTAAATCGATGATCGAAGGTGAAAACTCTCAACAGGCCAATTACGCCTATGGTGTAGTGTATCCAGATCAACAAGGCAACGATGTTTTCTACAATTGTGGCGATAAAAACGAGTATCCAACCGGCGTTAATAGGTCCAAAAAAGATTGTAAAAAGGCCTCGATTAAATACAAGGATACGCCGGAGCCAGCCTTACGTTATGAATGCATTTGGAGTGGTAGATGGGTCCTTGTACAATGCAACCCAGGAGATGGTCGTCCACCTTGTATACCTCTAGAGCTTAAGGACTATGTACAGAGCCATCCAGAGCTTCTTCGTGCTTTGCTAAAGCAACAAGCATTCAGCTCTGATGATGTTATGCATAAATTCCAGGAGGTTGAAGATTCTTATTCCAAGGCGGATAAAAAGCTGCACGAGATCTTACGTGGTGCATTATCCTATTACCATCACTCCAAACAGAAATTGGTGGATGGAATTAGCAGCTTTTTCGGTACCCAAACCAATTAATCCTTGTCAACAAACAAAAACCATTGGGAAAAGTTGAATGGAGCTGGATTAGCAACGTCGCCTCAATAAACAGTTCGTAATTGATGCAACCTGATACATTTACGCATTTCAAATATATGACACACCGCTACATAAATGGAAGCAATCTTGACGAGAATTGTAATCTAGAAGCTTTAGATGGATAAACCAATGACTCCCAAGTATTGGTGGCTGATCCTACGCCAAATAACCATAACTTGCATAAATGGCTGCAGGAACATTCTCACTCAAAGTACTGGTAATTTGTAAAGATATAAGCGGAAGATCAATTGTTTAGCAGTGGTTGTGGGATGGAGTGACAAATATGCATGAACTATATACAAGGGGCAACTTACAAGACGTAGTGACTATCATAGATCATGAATGACAATGGAAATGCTTGTATGAAGTGTTGAAACTTTGGCAGGGTGTAAGATCATAGGATGTGGCAACTGACTTTGAATCCGGTAGGGTACACTAGGTACGGTGGAGTGCACAAAAATTTGTTCCGGTTGCTCTTTAAAAACCTTTTTGACATGCGGCCTCACCTTGGAAACAGCAAACCAAAGCAACCATTTCGGCCCAATGGTCAAGCCAAAGTCAAGAAGCATGAGCATACGAATGCAGCAACCAAGAACAACACCTCGATCCGGTTACCGCTCTTTGATCGTAGTCGATTGCAACCAAAGTGGAAGACGACTCGACGTGTGGGCCCAGGTCTTATCAACGGCCAAAACACATGTTTCCTCAACTCGGTGCTGCAATGTTTGACGTATACGGCTCCTCTTGCCCAGCATCTTTTGACAGCAAAGCATAAAAACAAGTGTATGTCCAAAAGGAGGGATAGGTTGTCATGGAGATCATAACATTGACTATTTTCATGCTCAGGCAAGATGCCCGGATTTTGTGCTCTTTGTGCCATGGAAACTCATGTTCATCGTGTGTTTGAAGGATCCAAAGGAAAAGGCGCCATTCTTCCAAAATACTTTACTTCCAATTTGCAAGGTAGGAAACAAGATATGGATAGGTGGGATTCCTTGCTGATGATATGCATGCATTATTAGCTTTGTCAAAGACACTCAAGTTGCGACGTCAAGAAGATGCTCATGAATTCCTCATGTTTGTATTCACTGCATTTCAAAAAGCATTATTGCAAGGTCTTGGGTAAGGAAGAACAATGGGGCCAAGTCCATACATATCCTGATTTGGGCGATTCCATTATAGCAAGGTACCGCCCAAGGTGGAAGAATCAACCATGTTGCATGGCATTTTTGGTGGTCGTATCCAATCACAAGTACGCTGTTTCAGTTGCAATCATCGATCCAACACATACGAGGCGCTTCTTGACTTGAGTGTGGACATTCACCATGCACATTCGTTGGAGCATGCACTGAAGCGATATATCAAAATGGATAAGATTGGAGGCAGTGATCCAGATAGCAAGTATAAATGTTCAGGGTATGTTTTATACATATAGGATTGGAGATCAACGAGGGTTATTGACATGTATATCTATAGGTGCAAGCAAAAAGTGAATGCTGGCAAGCAAATGACCATCCGTGAACTTCCAATGACCATGGCCATCCACCTCAAACGATTTACTTTTGATATGCAACGAGGCTACATGCGCAAAGTATCCGATCGGATCAAATACCCCGAATTCCTCGATATGGCTGCCTATCTTAGTCCTGAGACGAACAAGCAACAAAAAGGATCATCGAAATACAGGCTCTATGCTGTATTGGTACATCTTGGACACAGCTGCAATTCTGGACATTACTATGCCTATGTAAAGAACTCGGATGGACAATGGTATATTATGGATGATGAAGATGTAAGTTGATGGTTTGTTTGGAAAGCATGGATTGCTATGGATACCTATATTGACACTTTATGTCTATCTAGGTCCATCCAGTTTCTCTCAAAGAGGTCATGTCACAACAAGCCTATATCTTATTTTATGCCAATGATACTGGCAAGGTTGCTGCTACTACACCCGCCGCCAAGGAACAATCGAATGACACAAAGACCGCCATTGCACCATCAATATCCACCAAAGAAAAAGAGAACAATGACGACACACATGTACAGCAACCCAATGGCATTGCTGAGAAACGCAAGGCACGTGATGAAGAAGAAGAGGAGGAGGTGCAATCATCAAAGAAGAAGCTTAAGGATGAATTTGAGAAGGGTGATGATGTCATTGCCGATCGTCCTCAAGATTGGTTTGTTCGTTCCTCTGCATTACCCTATCGATCGCTTCGTGGTAGATATTCACCCGATACCTATGGTGCTGCCCTTTCTCATCCAAGTGCATGGGTTGTTCGTCCTATTGATCAGCCGCTTACCGATGATGACCGAAAGAGTTTAGTCACACCTACTCCTCGTACATGGCGTAAAAAGCCTTCTACATGGCATATTGTATAATGGTCTCCAACACACACCCACATCCACACATACACATACAATGAAACTTGGCATAATCAAAACGTTTGATCCTATATTTGGAATGATGGCCCCCTTTATTCGTTCTATATACGTGTTGCCTTGTAGAAGACTACTATTGCTATCGTCGTCTTGGATCGGAAGGAATACGGGGATTAAGTCGTGGGTCACGTGAACCTGTACGCTGCATTGGTATTGAGGATAAGATGGGTGATGATGGTTGTCCTGGTGGCGTAGAAGGTCCTGGTGGTGTTGAAGATCCTGGTAGTGCCTCTGATGAACGTGCAAGTTGTTCGACTGCATTCCCAATGTTCTTTACATCCTCTGCATATGATATTTGTGCGTATTCCATCGTTTGCATCGCATTCGTGTAAATATGATCAAACTCTCCATCATAGATGTCCTAATCACCCACATTAGAAATAGCTCCCCATAGCCATACTCCTACTACTATTACCCGTACCTCTAACTTTGAACGATAAATGGCATCTCCAGTGTTGGGGGTATTGGATGCTGGTGTTTTTGTTGTTGTCGTTGTTGTTGTCGGCTCTGGCTTATTCTCTGCAATCATTTTTCGTAGTCGTGCCATTTTCTCTGTAATGGATCTGCTGTTGTCTTTAAGGTAGCTGTTGCCAGACGACATGATATAATAGCGTTTCCTTGGCACCTTCAAATAGGCTCCATCGACCTGATTTGCAAATGAATACTGGAACTGGTCCAATTCGGCAGTTGTACGAATGATCGACCTTTCAAGGCCGCGTCGTTGCCTTCGTTTGAGTGCTTCGCGAGCTCGAATGACATCGTCGGCAGACAGCTGTTCTTTGGGGAATGCGTAGAAATCGTGATCGTTCCTATATAGAATCGAGTTAGCCTTTGTTTATCTCTCCATAAAGTGTCACCTACTTTGTAGGGATTTGCTCGTCCCAGTAGAGCTTTTCTTGTGCGGCATCCATTTGCGTTTGTAAAAGAAAGAGACTTACTGAAGATATCCATGTCGCACAAATCAATGCATTTTGATTCTCTAACGATGACTACTATCTACAATGAATATCTCTCTTCTTTCTTCTTGTCCTTTATCGCCCTTCCTCTATGTAGGAACATTAAAGATGGATGTTTGTGCGCTTTGACTCTGTTTTATCCACCCTTCCTTTTGACTTGCTATGTACATTCGTCCATTGCCATTGTTTTGGATACTATTATAACTGGGGCATGTCATCACACCCACGAGTCCCCCGTGTATTGCAGGGAAAGCCCATATCATGGGTATTAGTAAGCACAATGTGCTCCGAACATGTATCGTCTCGTAAATTTGGATATAGATATCTCATGCTTTATAATACGACCAAAAAATGTACACTTGTTATCATCTAACTGGCTTCCTCAATTGTCTCCTTAAGTTCACCGGATGCGACCAATTCCTTGACGATATCAAGACCACCAATCAACTCGCCCTTAACGTACATTTGGGGATAGGTGGGCCAGTTAGAGTATGCTTTGAGACCTACAAGGAAAAGTTAATCATCACAATCCCTTCAATTTTGGTTTGTTTATTGTACCTTGTCGCACTTCTTCATCCATGAGAATGTTGAATGAGCTGTATTTCACTTGTTGCTCGGCAAGGATGTCAATGAGTTGGCGGGTGAAACCGCAGCGAGGCTAAATTAAGAAAAATGTCAACATGATCCTTACAACACCACTCCATTACTAATACTTTACCTGTGAAGGAGTACCCTTGATAAAGACCATCACATTTGCACTCTCGATAAGCTCCTTGAGACGTGAATTGAGATCCTTGGCAGGCTTCACATCGGCATCTCCTGTTGCCTTGGTTCCTGACACACCCTTGGCATGCTTGGCCACGACATTGGTCACCTCAGCAGCCTTGGCACCTTCCACACGTTCAACGATTTTGCCACCCTGTATACATATGATACATCATAAGAAGACAATCCTCGACAAAGTGTCATCCATCATAGCGTTGCTACCGCTACCTACCTTCAACACAATAACAGTGGGCACAGCTGCAATCTCGTACTCTTCAGAAATGTCAGCAAAGTTCTCGGCTTCGATCTATCGTCAAGAGTCAGATCATTCCCATAGCAATGGCCAATGAAGGTTGCCAGGTTACCTTGAGAAATTGCAACGAGGAGAACTTGCCAGCGAGTTCAGCGATAACGTCGTTCATTTGTTTGCAAGGCTCAGCCCATGGTGCCCAAAAGTCGAGTACGATGACGGCGTCCTTTTTGGAAATCAAGGAAGAGAATTGGTTGTCGCTTGTGATATCCACGAGGTTGCTCATTGTTTGGTTGGTTGGTTGGTGTCAAAAGCAAAAGGAAAAAGTAAGTAACGGTAGCTTGGTGATCGGGTGAATGTAAGTCGGAGATGCCGATCCGATGACGATGTCTCAGATCCTTCTTTCATTATCATTTCATTTCTCTTTTCTTGCATTGGAATACCAGGTGTCACCGTACAACATCAACACCTTGCGAAGATTGGATGCCTTATCAAACAAACAATGTTGGGGATTATCATCAAGATGGATAGTGGTATGATCTCTACATAGGTCAATGGACGCTTATAGAGTTGCTACACTTTCCTGATCTTGTCCATTTTTTCCCTTCACGCTCCTTCATCAGCTTTATTTACATAGCTCTCCACTCCTCCTCATTTCAAATCGCATCATCATGAATAAAACAGCAAAGTTTATGGGCATTTGAAGGTTACAATACGTCTACCCAATTAGATAGTGGAAGATGGGTAGTGCCCGTATCACTGATAATCGTGCTTTTTCGGTCTTCTTGATGTCCTTGATCATCTCATGGTTTCGTTGCTTGTACATATCCTGGACTAGGGCGGACGTGAGATCGCGATCACAAATCATCTGCAACCAACGTCCATGGGGACATTCTTTCTTTACCTATATAGTGAGCATCAGCATGAGGTATTGTGTTGCAATACAGCATAGGATTTAGGAATGCTCTGTTTAATGCCGTAGTCCTCTTGTATGTCGATTCTTCCAGTCTTTGAGCGAAGCTGTGTATGTACAAGCCCACTTTAATATGTAGCTCTTCTCAAGAGAGAAATCTATCGAATACAAGCTAAGAAAAGGTGGGACGTAATAATATGATCTTCTATACTTGGCTATGTTGAAAGCTGTATTCTTGTGACAAGCCAGAAAGGTAATATACGTCTTATTACTATTAGGGTGTCGTGGTGACAAATACAATACATTTACATCCTTGAAGAAACAGCTGGGAAGAGTAATGAGTGATTTATTGATTATTGATCAAGGAAGCTTGTTCAACTCAAAGCTAGTACTATTCCAATGGGCGGAGGACCCCCGATGATGTACATAATCAAGCGCATAAATCAGCCTGTTGCGGAACGCACGAGCCTCCGACAATGGCTATTGATGGAACCAAGTATTGCCAATGATAGAAAGTTGTCATTTACGAACAAGAAGAAGAATAAACCATCCAAGACAATGATAAGGCATCTCGTGATGAGAAGGTGCTACGATAGTGTTTCAGCGGTGTCACCTTGCTCGGAACTGCTGATGTCTCTAGTTAGCCTGCTCGCTCACTCTTTTACCTTGGTTTTTCCGATTCCGCATACAACAGCGACGTTGCGTGGTTATCTTTCACACTTATTCCTTCCACACACAGCAACCACACTATGGCGTCTTCAGACGAGAAACCCGAGAAATATGTCCGTGGAGTGTCCTTCGACGCAATGACAGACAAGGATCTTCCCAATTATTCATTCACCTTGAGAGGAAAGACACCCGGCTACAAGCGCACTCGTCGCACTAGAACGTTTATGGTCGCTACCGATCTCGCCAACTACAGCGAATACGCATTAACATGGGCAAGCGATGTAAGACACACGCACTCTCTCCCTCTGTAGCTTTGACCTTTTCAATGCTGACAACATGGAACAATAGGAAGTTATGGACGATGGCGACGAGATCATTGTGTTGCGAGTGGTTACAGTCGATATGAACGGTAAAAATGACTTAATCACGCGTCACCTGGGACCCCCGTTTCATTGATGAATATGCATAGACAAAAAGGGAAACATCCAAGCCTTATTACAGCAAGAGGAACGACAAGCTCGAGAAAACGCATCTATTGTTATGGAAAGGATCATGGCAAATAGTGGCCCAGATAAAAAGGTAAAAGAATGATATGGGATCTAATAATAGCAATGGGTGATGTTAACATGGCCATTAGATCAGTGTCATTATCGAGTTTGTTATCGGGAAGGTGCAGGAAACGATTCAGCATATGGTAAGTGATCATTAGGGAGGAAGTCAAGAATGATGCTTATCCATGTCTTTGGATTAGATTTCCATGTATCAGCCATCATTGCTTATTGTCGGCACTCGTGGTCTTTCTGAATTCAAGGGGATGTTGTTGGGAAGCGTATCCAAATATTGTCTACAACATTCGCCCGTCCCTGTTACAGTTGTTCGGCCTGATGACAAGATCAAAAAGTACAAGGTCAAGAAGAATAGGCTGAGTGGGTTGATGCGACTCGGGAGTGGATCAGGATCTCGAGGCTCCACAAGTGAATCATCAAGCGATGAGGATAGCACCATACAGCCCGTAGAGAAGAAGATGAATCGATTGTCATTTATGGGACGACGCTCTCGCTCTCCATCACCCTCTCCACGCAGATCCAAGTAGCCCTTTATATACATGTAATAACCAACATCACCTTTTGCTTTGGGATTAAAGATGCCAACTTTATTTGAGACTATAATATGCTTTGATACGTCATGTTGGAAAGAACTGCTTCTATGATGATGAGGATCGTGGTGATTGGTAATAGCGCGTCGAGGATACTTGTGCGGTGATGTACGACCAGAATGACCACGCCAAGATTTTGCCATCATCTCCACCATTCTGTTAGACATAAACATATAGTTCCATCAAGCGACCTTCTTGGTTGGCTCATCAGAGACACATCATGCATCACAAGTAGCGTTGTAGCAAATAAACCGGATCTTGACGAAATAGCATAGCCGAGAGTATTGGTTGTCGAATAAAACGTCCAAAGTATTCGTTTAGGTACTTGGGAAATGGTATCCACACGATGAGGGGTGAAAAGAGGGATCACAGTAGAGCCGATAAGGAACGGATGCCATGATGAACGACCGATAAAAGAGACCAGTTGCAGGTTGATTATTTCATAGTATCATCGAAACGGCACTTGACAACCACATCCATAAGGTAAACGAATACCCTGATATCCCAAAGACCGCTTGCTTGATGCACCCGATATACTCTCCAAAAGTGGAATGTTGATAATCATTTTCAAAGCAGCAGGGACTCGCCAGTGATAACTATCAGGAAAGCAAAGAGATCTTCATGATGGCACAAAATAGATAATTTGCTAAGAAGATTGACCTGTGAATGTGTACATTAGTCATTGAACTTTGAAGTGATCATACAATACTTACATAGCCAATGACATACGATAATGAACGATCACATCCAAAAAGCCAAAACCCAGCTTCGCTGTCGCAGAGACAACCATCCAAACAGAATACTGATAGCCATTTTTCAAAGGAATGGAACGTTACTTGATGAAGAAGCCCTTGAGGGATGGATAAACCTTTGCTGGTACCCCCAAAAAAATGTACATTGTTGCTCGTTGCTGATACGATTCACGTGTAGGAAACGCTGCATTGGAAGATGTCCATCCAAACAAGTGACCGATAACTCGAACCACCAGATGATGGAATAACGTTCGCTGACACCGGAAGACGCTGCTGTTTTCTTGCTCATTGTGGGCATGATCCATGGCATGAGAGATGTGGGATGACAGTTGTCCATTAAGGTCAAGTAGAATCACAAGATGATGGGATGGCGATTGATGACACCAAATGATACGTAGTATGCTTGGTTGTTGCTGATACCATCCACTTGTAAGAGCTGACAGATGTCTATTGAAGGAATTGGCCAACGCTTGGAAAGACGAAGCACCAGGTGATGGGATAACGCTAGCTGAATCCAATCTCAATGTGAGATAACAACCAAAGTACTTGCTTTTCTTGCCAACATACCCAAATGAGACAATGTGAAAACGTGCTGGGGCATCTCCCTGGAGATATCCATGGAAACGATACGTACACACGATGGCTTCCCTTGGATCTTGTAACGATAGAGCAACAACCATACGTAAACTTTAGTATGACAATATCCAACTTGAATAACGAAGCAATTCAGCGATTGAACGTACTTGTTGTAGTATTACAAAATGGGAGCTTGAGTCATGGGTAGATCGCCCGCGTACTTTTGAAAGAGTCAAGGTATCGCTTCCTTTTCCATCCGGTTGTTGGTATCTCTCTTTCTCGATCATTTCTTTGCAGCTCAACCAGGTGAAGATCGCTTGTATAGTAATGTACTTGGCAGCTGATATAGAATCATCCAAACCAACTCGTATGCATTGAAGCAAGTTGCTGCACGTAAATAAAGCTGCTGCTATACGATGGCTACCTGCTGTTCATGTAAAGAAAGACTGCTGCAAGTAACTTGAGACAGTGGAGTAAAGACCTTGCTAGCTGCTACGTATTGTTGTGGCCGAGGAGTGTGCAAACGCGTGTGTTGTAGTAGAGTGACAAGGTTGTGAACGCTGTATGAGACAATGGAAAGACCTTGCTAATAGCAACTGCTGCAATGAATGCTGTATCGTTTGATTGCCGTCGATGATTGCACAAGAAAAAGTGAAGTGTCAAGAAACGCGTGTGTTGTAGTGGGGGTGCACACGCATGGACTTGCGATTGAGTCAAAGACAATCGGATCAAGGCAGTTGTAGGATTGACATGATGGGTAGCAGCAGGACAATCGTTCGCAGGTGGTAGTTGTATACTTGAATGGGGCAACAGTTGAGGGTGGGAGGAAGAGGGAAGAGCTGAGAGTGGAAGAAGTGGAAAGTAAATCGGTCGGACTCCTCTTGTGTAAATGCATGAACACTGTACATCCAAACCTTGATATTGAGATTGTCCCTTTCGAACCTGAAACGTGCATACAAGATGATCTTGGACATACTGATCAATATTGTTTTGAAAAAGACATCATGTTCATTTAAAAATATTGAATGGGAGGGTACAATGTGGGATTACTATGGAGATCGGAAAACATGGCAGCGCCGGATTCATGATCTATGGAAATAGTATGTATTACCTTGGGATTCCCCATCTCGAACATGAAACTTTGTCAGAAGGTTCGCTGGGTCATGCTGATCGACTGCATTCATTTAAAATTGACAGACTTCATTGTGAAGATTTAAAATGCGGGGCCGATCCAAATGGTGGATGACGGGAACAAAAGAGCGGACGGCCCACCGCCCCGAAGTTGCTCACTTCCAACTTGAAAATTGGTCAGAATGGTACTCTCGAGCATGCTGATCAACTCTTTCTTAACAAAGCCTCGCGCTTCATTTGAAAATTTGGAATGGGAGCTCCCAAAAGTTTGAAAGACGGAGACATTCGCAGACCCTGCGATTCATTAATTTTCATGTTTGCTGTACCAGCGTAACTCTGTCAAATGGGCTCGGATCAAGAAACTTGAATGCTGGAAATGCTCGGCTGGAGCAGAAGAATCGTTCACATGCAGTGGATTTTGCAACAACGCCGATTGTGAGGAAATGGCTGTTAGCGTGCACTATATGGACTATTGTGGATAGACCATAAAGTATAATCCATCAATCCTTCCAGTCATGCAAAGTAGCTGTGTTACACGAACACGTCCCTCTGCATCTTTTGCTCTGTCAGGGTCCAGCTACTTCACAATGAACAAGGACCACTTTGCATATAGCATCACACTTACAAACATAAAGGTGCCTGCATCTCCAAACTTTACAATGAAACGTGGGGTTTTTATTAGCGCAATGTGCTCGGCTTGGCCAACTGCACCTTGGGTGTCAGTTTCACGATCAAGCTTGCCAATACCAGATTTCGCAATGTCGCCACCAGCCAAACTGGACGGGGATCGACCTCGAGAATTTTTTTCGACGACGACCAAAATTTTTATTTTGCCAGGTAGCGACATTGGGTGTGAATCAGGGAATGGTCATGATGGCTTGAGACTTTGACAGTGGGTGTATTCAGGCACGCTGAGCAACATTGTTCTATTCAAGACCCCACGCTTGATTGTAAAATTCTTAGTTACAAGTGTCTTTATGTGTTTACTATGCTGCAAGCGTGCTGCTATACGAAAGTGGTCTTTGTTCATTGTCAAGTAGATGGACCCTAGATAGAGCCAAAGATGCAGAAGAGGGGCGGCGTGTTTGTGTAACAAAACCGGGAGGACGGTCAATCCATTGGTGGAAAGATGCATGAATTAGCTCCACCCACTATACGCCTACACAGATGTGTCGATTTTCATCTTCCTCTTATCATCGTCACCAACTCCATTGTAATAATAAATAGGGCCATCATGTTGTTGTTGATCATCTTGATGATGATGGTGGGGTGACGCTCCCGAACCATGTACTCCAGCACAGGGAGTTTTCTTGTCTTTATCACCAGAGCTGACGATTTGTACGTAACTTCTTGTCGTTACCAGCGCCAGTGTAATAATAAATAACGGTTTTGTGATTTGCTGCACTAATTACACGAGTAAAGGAAACTGAATAAAAATACGACAAGGATCATCCAAGCACTGACTTTCATAGTCGTTTGCGAAAAAAATGATGTTGGGATAATCTTGGGACACTATTCCTCTTAATACGAGTGTGAATGGCGTTGTGCTTTGCATCATGCTATGACCCAATGTCGTTTATGTAACCTGTACATACACTGAAGATGATCAAATCCATACCCTTTCTTCAATTCGGCGTCGCTTCCTTCACCGATCTATAGGAGCGGCGTTCTTTCGCCAGCGTGCAGGGTATAGTAGACCATCTAATTCAACGCTGCATATGCACATCGGGAGGTATAGCTATATCAAAAAGGATTGTGGGTATGAGCTTCATCAAGCAACGTGATTGGGATTTACCTTAATAGAAGAGCCAAACATCAAATGACAATGAATGTAGGAAACAAAGGACAACGCTAAAGATCATCACGCATTAGCACAAGGATCACTCGCAAAAGGACTATCCACCATGCACACTCATGTCAACTTGGCCTTTGAAGGTGTCAGGCATCCAAAGAGAGATAGGATGGAAAGAAAGAGATGAGTGGGAGTAGAACGATGGGCGACAACACCCCTCTTGTTTAATTATGCATGGTGGGTGTGTATTTCTGCTGTGACCATAAAAAGGTGGAGAAAGAGTGTTGAAATGAATGATGAGCTGATTGATAGGTGGGGGTTCATTCACAAAGAGGGTTGGCATTATTGATTGTCCATTCATAAATCAGGAACAGAGATAAACAAGGTGACAACATCCATCATTCAACAATGACATCAATCAAGTCGCTTGCTGTGCTCAGCCGAGCAAAGTAAGTCATTGGTGGAGGATGTTTGCATGATTGTGCTTTTCAAATGGTAAAGTGGATGGCACCTTCATTGATAACATAATAAACACGCGTACAGTTGAGAACCGCCAATGCCTATTGTCTACCAGAATGGGAATTACATAGGAAACTCCATCGAGTGGAAGGTGACAAAAACGTCTCGATACGATGACGTAAATGATCCGATCTCGCTTCCTGACCTTCAAATTTCTATTCCCCCTTTCCAACCCAAGTGATCCACGTCTCGCACATATAAGCTGATACCACAATACCCTTCTGAATAGCACGTTGAATCCATTTTCATTCAATGAAAAAGTCGAAGAATAGCATATGGTCGTGTGGGTGTTTATCAAATAAAGATGGTAAAGTAATAGCATTGCAAGTTGACTACGATACGAATGAACCACATTGAGGCCACAGGGATAATGGTGTCATTGCATTCTTGGTTGCTGCCGTCATAAACATCCTTCATCCATGATCGAAAAATAGCTGCTGCGTGCATTGACTTGAGTATTCCAATACCATCCATGGCTGCAAAACACCTTCCATCCATTCCATCCACTCCATCATTATCCTCAGCGGTATCCATGTGATCGTTCCTGATGATGAACGCGCCAAGTAACCAAGGCAACATCCCAAGGACTCCCATCACTGCATTTGATTGTATCCATTCATCCATCCATAACCATTGCAAATCCAAATGTTGGTTGAAAGACCCATGTGATCGCTGCTATATGCTTGCTTTTCCCTACAGCTGTTGATATCCCTCTTCCTCATTGGAGCTCGGCGAGAATGAAGATTGCTTGTATTGCGTATATGGGACCATCCAAGTTGAACATCACGCTGTCTAGTTCAATCAATAATCCTCGTTGTTAATCACCATTCCTTGATCAATGCACCCATCTTTTGTACCTTGATAAATGAGTGAATCATAGTACAAAGCCCTGGTAATAGCGCCCTGTTGGATGTTGATGCTGGTCCAAGGTACATGAACAGGTGATGACATAATGATCGTATCGCATGGATGTTGTGTGATAGATTAAGCTGACCGACACGTTGCAGTAGACGCATATCTGAACTGGTTGCTTGTTGTCACCAAGCTTGAAAAGGAACTCGAGCTCATGTTCGTTGCATAACTCGTAAGGAATGAGAGCCGAAGAAGGTGCCATGTATGTAATCGCTATCATCGTCCGAGACCAAATCGTAGTGAAAAAGTTGCTGCTGTTGTCATTGTGCTGTCGTAATGCAGTTGAGGAAGAAGGAGAAGAGTAGTAGAAATCAAAGAGAGCGCTGAATTGAATTTTACCCTGCCCACCTGGTACCTTTTCACCCCTTGTGTATCACCCACCTCCAAATGTTACCGCATCATTGCCCAGGCAACCACAATGAGCGATTTTTTACAAGCAGGCGTATGTTCTAGCCCTCGAAATAGGTGTCGTTCATTATCAAGTTAGAAAGCGGTTGCGAAAAAGTGAACTCGTTGCTACGGAGTGTGGAGTTGCATGATGATGGATGATCGTCTGTGCATCATGCACGTGCCATTTTGCAGCTTTTTCATTTGTGGTGGATAGATGCTTTTTGACAATGAGTTGCGCAACAACATTATTGAGATTCGACAACTACGAGACTCGATGACAACAAAGATAATGCTTGGGAAAGAACATTTATCCATTAGGAATGTGTCTATGTATATTTACTTGGGGGAGGAACTATGTAAGAAGAAGGGTTGAAAGCTATATAATTACAATTTGGCGGATTCAAGAGATGATAAGGGATGATGGATACCGGTGGGTGGTACTTTGACATTGAAAAACGTATGGACAGCAGCAACAAGTGCATCTACCTGCTCAAATGTATTGTGACCATGGAGACAAATGCGTACACGTTCTTGACCCTTTGGGACAGTTGGGGAGCAAATCGGTTTGACAATGAAACCTTGTTTGTTCAAGTACTTGGCAAGCGATCGTACAGGTGCATTACCTAAATGAAAAATCTCCGTGCATGAGATAAAACCACAAAAGATCTCCCGCATCTTCCCGCCCATACCATTAAGGACAATCCCTTGAATAGGACTTGCTGAAGGAAGTAAGGTACCCATTGGCAAGTAAATGGTTTCTCGGAACCGACGAGTGAGAAGATGTACATGTTCTTGAATCTAATCAACATAGGTTGATATATATAAGATGTTGATTCATCCATATACCATCCACCCATCAATATACTTACAGGAATGGTTTCTCCACTAGCCAGCATGTCGTAAGCACACTTGATACTTGCCAAGCTTGAGAATGACATGAAAGTGGAATAAATAAGAGGACGTGCATAATTGATAAGATATTCGCGTAGTATGCTGGAACCGAGAATGACCGCTATAAGCAGATATGAGTATGCTTCTTCATGTGTATACGTTTCCTTGGTGATTTTACCTCCGTTGCTTGCCAACGCCTTGCCGAATGTGTGTAATCGAGCAAAAATCTCATCCTCTAATCCAAAATGTGCAACCACACCACGTCCATTCTTGCCGTATACACCTGTGCTATGTGCCTGGGAATAGCGGGTGACCATTAATAAATGAATGACATGATATCATATAGAGTGGGGTTCCCATTTACCTCATCCACGACAATGTGTCCATTTTCTCTGTTTGGCCAATACTTTTTAAGCGTGCCAACGATTTGTGGAAGAGGAGCAACATCGCCATCCATAGAGTAGACCGTCTCGAGTGCGACAAAGACATTGCTGGTTGTTTCACCAAGGTCCATAAGAATCCGATTCAAGTCATTGACATCGGAATGTTTAAACGGGATGCACCGGGCAGCACGTGACATTCGCATTCCTTCGTGAACACTTGCATGGATTAACTCATCGTATATGACAATATCTCCCTTCTGTGGCACTGTTGCAAAGAATCCAGCATTGGCATCGAAACCCGAGTTGAATAGCAACGCTGTTTCTGCACCATGAAACGTAGCAATTTTGTTCTCCAAATCGATAGCGTATTGTGAGTTGCCATCCAATAAACGCGAGCCTGTGGATCCCAAGACACGATCCAGTTGCTGTAATTCATTCAAGTATCTCTCTCGAAGCATCGAGTTTTGTGTCAAGCCCAAAAAGTCGTTGGAGCTGAAGTCAATAGCAGTGGGTGGGTTGACTACAAGCCGTCGTAACTTTGCGATCTCCTCACGTCGAGTCAACGTAGCCTTCAGTTGATCGTGTAGTTGGTGGTGGTGTTGCTGTGACATTGTGGAAGAGAGAGTGGGAAAGAAGAAGAGAAAGGAACGTGAAGGGTGGGTTTCAACAAGTGAAAGAGATGAACTGGTTTCGTGTTTGGTAAGCCGCTTTTCTCGTTGTTCCCCACACACTCACACAACAACAATACACCCTCACCCCAACAACCGTTGCCATTCCCCCAATTCGTGTCTTTCTCTATTATGTCAATGCGACCATTCACTTGCTGAAACTCTCACGTAGACCATTTCATTCATAACCATGCCAGTCAACCTTGTTTTACCACCTCCTTTTATTATACCCACGGTTCCTTTGGTTGGCTTGCACTGTGCACAGCTGGGACTCGATTATGTCTTGTTACGAAAAGCACGACGCGGCATGACACCGATACGAGTGATGATTGGAGGCGCACATATCATTGTCCCCATGGTGATTGCTACCCGACATGATGGATGCAATCTTTTCTTGGCCGCTCTACCATGGTTCTATGCAGCTTACAGTGCTACTCTACCGCTGGAGAAATTAAGTGTACGCGAGTGGATGGAATCCTTCAATGCCATCGTGTTGGATGTACCAGATACAATGCGGGCTCAACTTGCTGAGGAACCTGATCGGATCAAGCACGTGGATGCACGTGGTACACGTCAAAAAGGTGTCATGCGAATTGCTCGTGGTGTTATCAAGCTTGCGCTCATGCATTACTGCATTGATCAATTACTACCAAACGACTCAGCATCGATGTTGACGCTTCCATGGTTCCATCCATCCAGTCTCGGTTATACTTTATTGTACGGATGCAAGGCTTACACATTCCTTGGGGTGGCAGATGTCGGAATGGGAATCCAACAGCTTATCTTGGGTTTACCCCAAATCGATTTATTCGATGCTCCCATGCTAGCAACAAGGTAGGTATTCATCCCTTCACATCCACCTGATTATCAATGACTAACTCGATCCTATTTGATGAAACAAAAGCCCAAAGGACTTTTGGAGGTAAGCACACCACACAACAAAAAGACATGGAGGAAATAATGCTAATAACTCAACGTTTAGCCGGCGCTGGAGCCGACCGGTGCGTAACCTTTTCCATCGCATCTTTTACCAAAGCGAATCGATATCCACAACCAATCGGCGGGGATTTATGGCCTTTCTTACCAGTGGGATCATGCACGAGCTTTTGGTCATGTGCCTTTGTCGACGACTGACGCTCGAGAATATAGCGTTCTTTACATTGCACGGATTGGCAGTAATGGCACAGGTTTCTTTATCGAAGCGATTACCAGAGTCTATCATCAAATCAACAGCCCTGCCTATGGCACGTTTTGGATGCATCATTGGAAACCTTGGCTTTTTTGCTATTACAGGTCGTCTCTTTCTTGCTCCTTATCTTCGCCATTATGCATCCTCTTCTTAACTAATAGTCGTTACATCTATATACATGTCCACACCCACTATAAAAGATAATAAACATCACCATGACAACAAAGATGTAGTGATCACGAGGCATTACATGCTTTCTTTATTTGGAATTTATTAGTGAAATCTACCAATCTACAATTCTTCGTGGATACGAGAGGCTACCAACTTTTCCTTGCCATGCTCATACACCGCATGAATCTGATCTCCTTGAATTTCCAATGCTCCAGGATGTCCACCATAGACGTGTGATATGCCAATATCAATTAAGATAGCCTTGCCCCCACATCGAGCACGAATACGTCCATCACGTTGTACAGTGTGACCCATCACCATTCGATCCGCCTAATGTATACCCTTTATCAATGAATAGCCCAATCCATACCTTGCATTCATTTACCTCCAGCATCATGAGCGCCTTGTCCAATACAGCGCATATGCGCTCATCGCCCACAGCGAATCCTCGATACCATGTAGGACCATCACCACCAAATAAGCCATACGTGTCTTCCCTTTCATTGATGTACGTCTCGAGTGACTCCTTTGCACGGCGATTAATCCCATCAATGCCATCATGTGAGTATTTGGGGAGAATGCCGCCATGACAAAATACAGAAGATCCAACTTTGGCTGTAAGGTTCCATTCCATGAGATCGCTTCCAATCCAACCTTCTTTGGAGAATGCTTTGATACGTGCTTGTTTTCCACCAAAAGATGCAATGTCATCGGGATGCACATATCGCCAGTCGCCCACCATGTTCATGATTTCATGATTGCCCAAAACAGATACAACTTGACCACCTTGTTCTTTTGCCTCGTCCCGTAACCGTTGTAGCAACTCATATAACGCTATTGTATCCACGCCACGATCTACCACATCGCCCTGAGCTCCTTGTAAGTCGATGGATCAAGCAAGGGTGTTGTGTGTAGCTATTTACCGTTTGCACAAAGATGGTGTCGCCACCAGACCACCGATTGTCTTGGTCAATCAAGCCTGCGAACCTCATGATGGTCAATGTATTGTTCAGATCGCCATGAAGGTCTCCCATGGCCACAATTCTTGGCTCGGTAACAGCATGGACCACCAGCGAAACGACAAGTACTGATAAGAACGCCAACCACTGTAGCATAGGGGAGAAAAGAGAAGAGAGAGAGAAGAAATTACGCTGTGTTTCAAAGCGCGTTCAGCATAAATCAGGCACGTCGTCGCCATGGCAATGTTGCTCTACTCCATTACATGTCCTTTTTTGACCAAAAGTATTCCATGCCAGTACGCATGGTCCATCAAATGTTTCTATGTGAGTAAAAACTTGTTGTCAAGGAGAGCAGCTTTCATCTTTACATACACGACTTGATACCATCCCCTTTATGCATGTTCTATAGCAGAAGCTTACAAATGAATAAAGTTGTCTACAACAGAGCTAAGCTGACTTGGATGTATTCATTGGGAAAAGAGATATTACTTATTACTTTATATGATTGTTGGAAGGAAAGGGTTGATAGGTGGATAATGAAACTTGGTAGAGGGAGCTCTAATCATGATTGTTCGTCTCTGGTGCAGAAGGGTTGCCATGATGAGAGACCGCAGCTTCATCGACTACGTCTTCCGTAGTATGCCTCACATGACCAAAAGTGCTGCTATCAAAGTCCACGCCTTCTTTGTCGGCTACATCTTCTTCTGTAAGATTGCTTTCGGTGACACGATTTGCAACAAGGAATATGCCAGGGAACGAAACAATCAAAATAATCCAGCTAATCAAGCATTGCCAGCGAAGCAATACACCACTACGACTAAGACCTTACAAAAAGCGAGTGATTCATGTTTTCCAAATGATATAGCCTTTGTTCAACATCCAATGAATCAATCACACCCTTTCACTTATCACAACCTTCACAAGCGGATACTCTTTTACAACCCTGCATTTACCATACCATACATCCTTCCATTATACCATGCATCACATGCCCTCACAAGACAAGATTCAATCCAGGGAGAAGATAGGGTCACATCCACTATGGAAACTCTCGTATTCGCCAAAGTAAACCTTTAATCCAACATCATTCACAAGAGATAGATTGAGAGGTACAACAAATTGCTCCAATGAGGAAGATACATCGATATGGGGTAAAGGTGAATGGATGTACGTGAGGTGATACTTGATGCGTGGTGGCGATTTATACCCATGGCGCGTCAAAACGTGGTGGTGGTTGAGGGCTGCACAGAGGATGACGATTTGTGATTGCCATGGAATAGGTTGTAACGTACGATAACCGGATGACGATGGTAGTATCACGCATGATGGCCAAGTTGACAATGCTCTTCCTCCATACATTGTATTTATCCATTCCCTTCCATCCCATGTACCAAACCAATCTTCAAATCCGTATCCATAAGTCGTATGTATTGAAGCAAGTTGCTGCACATAAATAAAGCTGCTTGTATACATTGGCTATGTGCTGCTCACGTAAAAAAGACTGAAAGGTAGGCTGCTACGAGTAACTTGAGACAATGGAATAGCAGCTGCTGTTACGTTTGGTTGTGGCAAAGGAGAGTACAAGAGCGTGTGTTGTAGCATAGAGTGACAAGGCTGTGAACACTGTTTGAGACAATGAAGTGAAGACCTTGCTAGCAACTGCTGGAATGAATGCTGTTACGTTTGATTGTCGTCGATGATTGTACAAGAGAAGGTGAAGTGTCAAGAGGCTCGTGTGTTGTAGTGGGGTGCACACGCCATGGACTCGCCATTCAGTTGAAGGCTTTCGAATCAAGACAGTCGTAGGATTGACATTGATGGGTTGAAGCAGCACACTCGTTCGCAGGTGGTAGTTGTGTACTTGAATGGGGCAACAGTAGAGAATGGAAGGCAGAGGGAAGAAGTGGAAATTAAAATAGGTTGGACACCTCTTGTATAAATGCATGAACACTATACATCCAACCCTTGATATTGAGATTGCCCCTTTCGAACCTGAAACTTTCACACATGGTGCTCTTAGATGCGCTGATCAGTATTGTTTCAAAAAAGACCTCATGTTCATTTAAAAATATTGAATGGGAGGGTACAATGTGGGATTACTATGGAGATCGGAAATCATGGCAGCGCCGGATTCATGATCTATGGAAATAGTATGTATTACCTTGGGATTCCCCATCTCGAACATGAAACTTTGTCAGAAGGTTCGCTGGGTCATGCTGATCGACTTCATTCATTTAAAATTGACAGAGTTCATTGTGAAGATTTAAAATGCGGGGCCGATCCAAATGGTGGATGACGGGAACAAAAGAGCGGACGGCCCACCGCCCCGAAGTTGCTCACTTCCAACTTGAAAATTGGTCAGAATGGTACTCTCGAGCATGCTGATCAACTCTTTCTTAACAAAGCCTCGCGCTTCATTTGAAAATTTGGAATGGGAGCTCCCAAAAGTTTGAAAGACGGAGACATTCGCAGACCCTGCGATTCATTAATTTTCATGTTTGCTGTACCAGCGTAACTCTGTCAAATGGGCTCGGATCAAGAAACTTGAATGCTGGAAATGCTCGGCTGGAGCAGAAGAATCGTTCACATGCAGTGGATTTTGCAACAACGCCGATTGTGAGGAAATGGCTGTTAGCGTGCACTATATGGACTATTGTGGATAGACCATAAAGTATAATCCATCAATCCTTCCAGTCATGCAAAGTAGCTGTGTTACACGAACACGTCCCTCTGCATCTTTTGCTCTGTCAGGGTCCAGCTACTTCACAATGGAGAGCTAGTCCGGAGGACTAGCTCAAACCTGACACATGAA